>NC_065533.1:58157516-58301973 GCF_020184175.1 Aphis gossypii
AAATTAAATTAAATGGGTATAATTCTCATTTTGAAGCTTATGAAGTAGATAAGAATGAACATATATATTTTTGAGTCCAGTATTTATTCAATTAAATGACTTTAATAGACCACCAATAAATTTAATTAACTCTCCCATGGGCGATAAACTATTCAGAATAAAAGAATATTTTGTTTAATTCTATACAAATGTAATATATTTTAATATCTACTCAGTTTTTAAAATTAATTTTAATTTGTCTATGTGTATGTCTCTTATTACCTAGTTTTTAAATAGTAATTATTAATTTGTTAGTATTATATGATATTATAATATATACTAGGTATAAAATATATGTATGATAAAATTTAAGTTTATACTTAGGTACCTGAGTATATTATACATTTAAGAATGAATAGAAAACTTAATCTTTTTGAAAATCTCAACGACACTATCTGAATCAGTTACAAATGAAGACACAGTAAATACTTCAATATTTCAAAGTGACACCAGAGATTTATTCAACATGCAAGTCAGTAGGTATTTATAAAATATTTTATTTTATTTAATTTTAATATTTTTATTAATTATTTAATAAGTCTACAAACATATTAATTCAACTATAGGATGAAGAATCTCATGAATTTGAATACATAGATATTCCAACTATACCGGGTTACAATTATCCAATAGATGATGATAAAGTGCAATCAATTACTGACTTACTTAATGAATGGGGATTGAGCTGTCTACGCAAAACATGCCTAAGTAAATTTAACATAGTTGGTAAATATATAATAGTTTTATTAATTTGTAAACTGAATTATTTTAATTTTTCATTTAGCTCAACTTGTGGATATGATTACTTTATCAAGAATGAATAGAAAAGAACTGATGAAGTTAACAAAAAAATTTCCTTTGGGCATTCAAGTAACATTCAGATATAATGTGGAAAAATGGCAAAAACAAAATAATTCAAATGAATCAAACATAAATATAGCTTCTAATCCTGTTTCACTACCTTCTTGTTCAAAAGAGATCTTAACATCAGATGTACTGTCAGGCTTTGAGTTATTTTACGTCTTAAAATGCACATCAGGTGGTATGACAACTGAATATTACAAATCTCATAACAGCTTGAATGATAACATTAGGACTTTACTGGTTGAATTGATTATTCGACATTTAATATCCAACAAAATAGTTATGTCTGTGGCGCTTGCTGAAAATATTGCAAACCGAATTCAAAGAATATTTCCATCTGAACTAAAGGTTTGAATGTTTGATATTATTTAATACCTATTTTAAAAATAATTATATATTAATGTATTAATTGGAACACAGTAAATACCTATTAATACTCAGAGTAGATTTATATGTAGGTACTAGTACCATTGTACCAAAAATACATAAAAAATATAAATTACTTATATGAGGCAATTAAAATAAAATTATAAGTAGGCAGGCACATACAGATTCATACAGTATCTACTATTGTTTATACAATTATTGAATTATAATAATAATATTTTACATAGTAACTTGTTGACTGTTTAAGTAATCTCCCATTTAGTTTACAACTTGATAAATTATACTATTTTATAGGACAATCATTTTATGAAAGATCAACCTAGGCAACCTAAAGGCAAGATTTACTGCAAATATTTTAATACAATACGAACATTAAAGACAAGTGGGTTGATAACTAAAAAGACCAATGACAGAAATGTTCGAATCCTCAAATATTAAACTTTTTAGTCGGTTGGATAGTAATAATAAATTATGGTAAGTTTATTAAACCAAATTACTATTTTTTAATTTTTTTAGTTACCTATTTATAATAAAATGTATTACTAATTTATTACAGAACCAGAAGAAGATATAAATTTAGTTTTAAACCAAATTAGACATGACAACTGCAGTTTACCAGAACTAGAACGTCATTGGAGTGCAACAGTTAATTATAGATTAAATACAATTAAAAATGCCACGTCAACTCAAGAAATATTTAAAGAATGGCCAAGCTATATGATACCAATGGGATATAAATTAGTATGTAAAAATATATTTAATATTGGATTACATTTATATTATATTGTGGTACTTTACCAATAATAGTTAATAAATTTAAACAACAAATCATTACTATTATTATTATATGACATTAAAATGAATTATGTAATAATATAAGTAATCTATTTAGTATATTTTGGTTAATACTTTTATTAATTAGGTATATTATTTCTTGATATATATATTAATATTTAAGTACTAAATAGACTCAATTATCAACTGATTTAACCTAACATCATTTAATAAAGTATAAATCATACACTAGGTATCTTTCATCTTTCCTGATTATTTTTAGATTGATATTGACTTTAAAGCATTATATCCAAATTGTTTTAATGTTCTTGGAAATTATGAATTAAAATTGGAAAAGATATTTGGTGCTCTGATGACCAAAATCAAGGATTACAATTCTCGGAACATGTTAAAAAGTCTTACAGATATTGAAAACCCAAATGAAAGTAAATCATTAATTTATTATTATATACATTTTATGAATAAAATTATCGTCAATAACAAATTTTTTTCAGATGTTAAACAAGCTGTTACATTTTACTTATTACACTCTATGTTTGTTCCTACATCGAAGAAAGTTACAATCGACGACAGAGGAAAAAAAAATATAGTAAAATTTTCAATAAAAGATTCACAAAATACCTTCATGGTATTTTGCAGCACAGTAACAATGGTCGAAGAGTATATAACTAATCGTAATCAACTTAAATTGCCGATTCAGCCCTTTATTATAATTGTTGGTATCCCACTAGAACCAAGAGAAATAATTGTTTATTTTGATTTAATTAAATTTAAAGTTTTTACTGTCATAAGAGCAATAGATCTATGCTTTAAAATATTTCAACTATTTAATTTGGAATATCCAATTCAATCAGGTGCAGTTTGGCATTTTATTCAAAAATACTTGTACTCAATTAAAACAAAATTTGATAAATCTTACCCTAATTTAAACCAAATAATTTATGACTTAGAAAATAGTGTATAATGAACAAAATAATGTAGTACATTTAAACAAACTAGGTTTTCTTTATAATTGTTTTTACTATAATATTAAAAAGCCACTTACTAATTTGTCTAATTTAAGAGTGTAATATTTGTAAATGAATATACCTTTTCTTTATATTTATTTATATATTATCAATCTATATTTATCTGTATATAATACAACCTACTGTTATACTAATATTATATTTATACTTATAAGTACAAGTACAGTTGTACTTAATAATAATATATTGAATATAAGTAATACTTACTGACTCATGTACAATTCTAATTTATGCCTATATATTTGTATTTATATTTATATTAAGTTATATTACTTATAATACTTATATTTTTAAACTTTAAACTATAATAAATAATTAATTGAACTATATTATCATGGAATGCATTTTTAATTCATGCAAATATATTTATGTGTAAATGTAGTTTTATCCCCACAACAAACCGTTACTATATATATATATATATAAATGGCATATTAAAAGGTAGTCTTGTTGGTAACACAATATGTATTATCCATACAATAATATTAAAATGTTGGTATCAATAAATCTATTTTATCAAGTTGATAAAAAAAAAAATTGTATGGTAACAAATTATTTCATCATTCAAAAAGACAATTTTTATTGACTTAACAAAAATAATGATCCTACTGATAAAATATTCTATGGTGTGCTAATAACATTTTATTGGAATAATCAAATATTAAGCTAGGCGCAACAAAAGTGTATTATCAATATCATAATCACGGCTATAGATAATATGGTTGCCAATCGAATCTCAAAAAGTGTCGACTGAAATGAATCTCTACTTATCAATATTAAACAGCTGGAAATTCAAGCACTAGCCCTTATATGTTCTAGTGACTACTAATGCAATTATTATTCAATGAAAATATTTAATTTTTCCCGCCCTTTCAATATTGAACTCCTAATAATTATTAATTTATAATTATTTATTATGATTTATTAGTTATTACCACTATCTTTAATCATGTGCTTTGCCTATGAAAGCTATGATTGTTTTGCAAAAACTATCAAATGTATTATTTATATTATTAATAATAAATGTATTAATTTGTACCTAATATTCTAGTGTTTTTATTTTTATTTTAACATGTTCTGTTGCGTACCAAATTGTCTTTTTCGTGACAAATATTAAAACAAAGTCGTTTTTACATTCCTAAAGACCTTTCATTAAGATATGAATGGGAGAAAGCTTTAAAAATTAATTTTCAGAATAATAATTCTAGAGTTTGTCGTCAACACTTTAGAGACAGTGACATAGTTGATTCATGGGTTTTTGGAACAGGGGATAGTAAATATACAGTGCGTATTTAATTATTTCTTTTAAAACCAGTAATATAGGTATACTTAAAGAAGTATATATTTCTAGGTGTGCTTAAAAGTACCCAAATTGCGTAATGGAGCCATTCCTATACCAGTACCTGATAGTCCTGATAATTTAATATCTTCTATAAACAGTATAAACATAGATCACTGTTATGCAGCAAAAAAACCACAAGAAAATAATTTTGCTGAGACAACTCATGATATCGGTATAATAAATAATTTAAAAAGAAATGTACCTTTATTTAATATAGAATCAATACCTAAAAGATTAAAGGTACTGTTACTACTATACAAAGTATATAATGATTTAATTCGTATTATTTTTCTTAACTTACGTTTTTATTTCTGATTAAAAGGTAGAACAAAAAATAACATTATTAAATTTAAATATACCAACAAAATGGTTTTGTGACATTGATGAGACTTTAATAATAAATAATCAAAAACAGATTATAATTTCATTTCACAAGTTAGGATCTTATACAAAAAATGTTACACAAATGCGATGCATTGAAAAACAACTTATTTTAAACGAAGGTTAATTTTATATAAAATATATTATGAACAAATTGAAATAAGAATTAATGTTATTTTATATTTATAGAGTCAGACATATTTCTATATACTTTTGACGAAAAAATTGAGTTATCAGATATTGAGGTAAATTCAAATATTAACATTGACATTCATACTGAAATAGAGAAGATAATTAAAATATTTGATACAATTAGCTTATGTAAAGGTGCAGTGCCATCAAATAAATATAGAGATGTGAAATTATCCACAATTCCAATAGAAAGATGTGGGATGTGGTGGCATTCAAAGTGTATTACAGTACTTCCTAAAGATGACAGCAGTAATAGGTTAATATAAAATTGTGTTTCATTGAGCATGAAATAAATTTGAAAATATAAATCAACTGTAATTATTTTCAGTGATACTTGTATCTGGTGTAAACGTTTGTGGTACATTGTAAAGAATAAGAAGTTGCGTCAAAGGAATAACCAATCTATCAGAACATTTTTTTCTCCAACTAAAAAAAAAACCATTAGTAAAATAAGAAAGGCAAAAAATACAATCATAAAGAAATTTTCTAGAGCTCATTTAAAAATTACCTGTTTACAAAACCATTTAAAAAATATTAAAGATAAAATGAAGAAAATAACTCACTGTAATCTAGATAAAGTATTACAAAATTCTGATATTCCCAACTGTCAATCTGAATTAATCCACGAAATATTTAAAGCTGCTAAAATGAAAAACCCTAAAAACAGAAAATATAGTGAAAATTGGCTATTACTTTGTATGCTATTCCAAATAAGGTATAATTTAAGAAATTGTATTATTATAATAATGCTTTAATATTAACTATGCTTTTAATTTCAGATCCCCTAGTGGTTATAAGTTTTTAAGAGACCAAAATATTTTGCCCCTGCCCTGTGTAAATACAATCAGAAAACATTTACTTGCTGTAGAAATTGGGTGTGGGTTTGATAATTTTTTTTTTAAGCTTCTGAAAAAGAAATTTGATTTAAAATCAGAACAACAGAAACAAGGAGTAATAGTACTCGATGAGATTTTTTTTAAGAGAAAATATATGTGTAAATAGTCCAACTTTAACATATATGGGACTGGAAGATTTCGGAGAAGAATTGAATAATACTAATAGTTCACAAAAGGCCAATCACGCTTTAGTCTTCATGTGGCAAAGTTTAGCTGATAATTTTGATCAGCCAATTGCCGTTTTCGCATCACATGGAACTGTTAAAGGTTAATACTATAAAATATCTAAAAAAAATTAATAACTTTAAAAAATAATATGTACTTAACAGGAGTAGATTTAGCAAAACTCGTAATAAGAGCTATTTTACTTATGGAAAATGCCGGTGGTCAAGTAGTTGGTCTTACATCAGATGGTGCAACAACTAATAGGACAATGTGGAATTTACTAGGGGTAAATAAAATATATTCTATAATAGGTTTAATGATTAATATTACCAAATTATGTATTATTTTGCATGTATATTATTTTATTTATAAAATTAGATATGTCCAAATTCAGAAAATTTTAAAAATTATTTTGAAAATCCATACGACAGCAGTAGGAAGGTGTTTGTATTTTCAGATACACCTCACCTTTTAAAGACAATACGTAACCGTTTGTATGAAAAAAAACAATTATTAGTAAGTTCTAAATTCTTAAGTAAATTAAATGTAGTACAAACTTGGACTTATGTCTTCTTTAACACGTTCGCGGTCAGTTACTGCTATACCAGTAATTTCATTTTTTTTCAATTTTTATGTAATTGGTCACTACTGTTATAACAGTAATTTACAAAACTAACGAAATTGGACATTACTGCTCATACAGTACTGTTTTTAATGATATTATACGAAACTAGAAATAAGACTGACCCATTACGTATACTTATATATTTGCGCACGTAACATTATCACACAATAATATTATTCCAAATGTGACATGTTCTATTTTTACACTTTCTGGTGGAATTTTCGTTTTTATGTTGATATGGATGTTGTTTGCTTTGTAATTATATGATATTATGAACAATAATATTATTATTAAAACGTTTATACGGAAAACGATTATAGAATAACAATTTAGTCGTGTTTTAGACGCAAGACAAAGCGTACGTCATTATTTTCGTGTTAATGATTTACTGTGTGATAATTAAAAATGGCTAATAATTCTAAAAAAGCTATTGAAGAGTTTTTAGATGAAAGTTTTGAAGATGAATCAGACATATCGAATATGTATGATTCTGATGCCGACCCGGAATATCGACCAGGTGAGAATAATACTAATATTAATTTTCACAAAGCTTACAATTAACAAGTGCAGACGATCCATCAGCCGATGAATCGTTTTCCGAAAGCTCAAGTGATAGCAGCGATGATGAACCTGTTGATAATAGTAATTTATGGGTGAACAATTATTTAGACATTCCAGACTTTGGTTTTAATAGTGATTCGATAGGAATAAAACTAGAAATTAATGAAAGTGCTCGTAATAATCCAATTGAAATTTTTAAACAAATTTGGACCGACGAAATAACTGAAATATTTGTATCTTCTATTAATAAATATGGTGAAAATATGAGTCTCCAATGTCGTCCTCACAATAAAGGAAGTAGATCTACGCATTTTAAGTCAACAACCTCTGAAGAAGTACAACATTTTTTGGCAGTGTGTTTGCTTGGAGGTTCCATCAAATTTTCGGTTGTTAGAGACATGTTCTCTAATAACCCATTATATTATCATCCTATTGCTGGTCACATTATGTCAGGACGGAGATTTGAGAAATTATGTAGATGTTTTAGTGTAGAATATGCAAATGATACGAATCCATTGGTAGGCCCCATGAAAAAACTTTATCCAGTATTTGACATGTTAATTCAAAACTTTCAAAAGTCATATTTTCCCGATGAAAATCTATCATTGGATGAGTCATTGTATTACATCGCATCGAGGTAGATTGGTATGGCGTCAATATATAAAAGGAAAAAAAGCTAAATATGGTATAAAATTCTATGAACTATGTACTCATGATGGTTACGTTTTGAATGTCGATATGTACAAAGGCAAACAAACATCGTCAGCAGTTGAGGAGGGAGTATCAAAAGTTGACAATATCGTCTTAACCCTTATGAAACCGTTTTTAAATAAAGGGCATAGCCTTTACATGGACAATTTTTATAATAGTGTAACTTTATCAAATATTTTATTAGAAAAAAAACCCACACAACTGGTACTCTGAGGTCCAATCGCAGAGGAAACCCAAAGGAAGTAACCACTAAAAAATTGAAACGTGTGATCATATTTGGAGACGCAACAAAAATGTTTACGTATCCAAATGGAAAGACAAACGCGATGTTTTATGTTTAACTACTAAAAATCATCCAAAAATTATACCATCAAAAAACAAATACGGCATACTCAAAAATAAACCAGCAGAAATAGTGGACTATAACAACTGCATGAGTGGCATTGACCGCAGTGATCAAATGGTCAGCTATTACTCGTCTCCGAGAAAATCGGCAAGATGGTATAAGAAAGTATTGTACCATATGTTAGACATTACTACATGGAATTCATATTTTATTTACAAAAAACATTTTAATACAAATTTAAGCTTTAAGCAATTTCGTGATCAGCTAATTAAAAATTTGATAGGACTTCCAATGCAAACTACAGCAACAGATCTATTAAAATTAAAAAAACAAAAATTCAAGCACCTGAAAACAATCACTATGCAGAAAAAATTCTCATACCACAAATATAAAAGACACACATACTTTAAAAATTGCATTCAGTGTTACAAAACTAAAATACGAAAACAAACATCATTTCAATGTAAAGTCTGTGGTAAACCTCTTTGTCCTGGGAGATGTTTTGAAGAATGGCATAATTTAATCAAAGAAATAAATATTTGTTTAAATTCACTTATGATATTATCAATTTTATTATATTTACTTATATTATGTTTTAAATTAATTTGTATCATGAATCAAGTGAAATCATGCAATAAAAATGTTTTTCTCTTTATATTTCTAAAGTTTGGTATTGATTTTTAAAATAAAACTCAAGTTCAGTTATTATTTTATGGTTTTGAATTTATTTTATACTATACTGTTATAACAGTAATGACCAATTACTAAAAAACAAAATATGCAGCAGGTCAATACTTCTATAGCAGTACTAAAATATTACTGCTATAGCAGTAATAAAAAAGTGCTTTTCTGAAGTAGATACATAAATTATATCAAAAAGTGAGGTGTCCGTGAACGTGTTAACTATAGGTACATCCTTCAAAAACTCCAATAAAATGGGAGCACTACCAGAATGTTTATAAAATAGAAGCTAATTCCCTTACAAAAGCCTGCCCAAAAATTAATAAAAATCACTTTGAACTTAATAACTTATCAAGATGAAAGTTAAGTATGCAGCACAGGTGGGTAAATTAAATTATATTTAAGCAAAACAATACTTTTTTTTTCAAGTTAGAAATCTATAAAATACTTTAATCAAAATAATAATATAGTTTTTTAGTTGTTTAGTATGTCAATGGCCTCTGCTATTGAATTTTATAAAAAAAAGAATGTTGGTAATTTCATTGATATGATGAAACAGTCAAATTACTGTTTTCATAAATAATATGTTTGATTCACTAAACAGGAAATATCCAGCAGAAGGAATCAAGAAAAATAGCAATGATATAGAGGTTCTTATAATGAATGTTTGTGATTCGTGATTTGTGTCCTTTGCTAAAATATATGTTTCGAATTTGGCTTTTACATGTTATAGTTTTTGTAATTTATGTTACATGTGATGCATGGTGTATAAATAATGTATGTTGATAAATATATGTATATATGTAATAAGACAACTAAACTAGAAAAATACTTAATTATACAAATTTCTTTAGACAATATTCCAATGATTACTATTGCGGACTTGAAAGAAATAATCAATGATTCAACAAATACACCAGCTAGAATAAATAAAATTGAAAAATTAAAACTAAAAATAAACACTATTGTCGAAAACGGATGTTGGGAAGCTGATGACATCTTTTTAGAACACAATTATTCAGACTCCACTGTTTTTGATTGTTTAGTGTATTATCTTGCTGGGTATTTTTTATAACTAATTTACGTAGATAGTTTTTAACAAATCAAGTTTCAATCTATTATTTTTATAATTAATACATATTTATAGGTATATATCAAAACGTTTAGTAGCCCAGAGTAAATGTGAATTATGTAAAACACATTTAAAGAATTTAAATACCTCTCAAACTGGGCCTGAAGCTGATCTCGTTAATATAAAAAATAGAGGCTACCTGACACATCCAAACAATAACATTTTTAAAATATTCAAATTATTAGAGTTATCATTTGCTAAATTTGCTAATACTCCTAATGTTTTTGAAGATGCTTTTGAACATTTTTTAAGTCAAAATGTAACTTTCGATTTTCCATGCACTGAACATCGAACAGATATATTAATGGATATGTATTCATATTACCTGATCATGAGAATGCGTCAACACAGCTATCAACAGAACCAAAATAACAAAAAAATTAATAAAACAAAAAAAAAAAACTATCAAAATTGCTTAGAAGTTAATAAATAGTATTATATAACACTGTTATGTACTTACTTTTTTTTATTTTAGGTGGGTATTCTTAATATAAAATATGCTAATATGTAAATATTTTTTAAGCATTTTATTATTTATATTAATTTCTTTATAAAGTAGTATATTATTTATTAAGTTCATTTTAGTTTATTCAATACCTATCTAGAATTGAATGATCCTAGACCCTAGTTCCAACCACGGCTATAAATAATTATCCAATAAGCACTCCCGTCTACCGCCCGCTAACTGCTACATATAAAATTGTAGTTGCGTATATTGTCACTATCACGGGCAAGCGCTAGTGCTTGAATTTCCAGCTGTTTAATCCTGATAAGCAAAGATTCATATTGGTAGACACTTTTCAAGTATGAGAATCTCGGGTCGACCGGCAACCATATTATCTATAGCCGTGATCATAATATAATTTTTATCATAATGATAAACATTTTATCATTTATACAAATTAACAATTTAGTTTTATTAATTGAACAAAATTCTTTATCGGCTGTATAGTGACAATACATTAGTTGATTAAAACTAGATTTTTATCAATTTTACCAAGGTTTTTTTTTCAGTGTAATAGTGATTTTATTCTATTCAATAAAATAATTTATTGATTTAAATATAACAATTTGTTACCTATATAAATTATTATCAGTCTAATAATTAAAATGAATATTATTCATAATTTACTAATATATATATACCTATATATAGTATATACTCGTGTTTTAAGGATATAAATAACATTTATTCATATAAAGTACATAATCATAAAAAATATATAAACAAATAAAATATATACATATAATAATAATACATAAGTGATTATTAAACAAAATAATTTTAATTTTATATTAATATGCGATATAACAATACATAGGTAATAAAGATGAAGAATATGAAATAGAAATGCTATATAATATTATAATACATGTTAATATTCTAATTATATTTTATAGTAAAATAATTGTGTTAATAGTTTTAGATTTTGAACGGAGTTATGAATGTATTGATTTTACAATGATGTATGTTTTTTTTTGGTGTCTTTCGCCAGGTATTTGGACATTTTCCCCCGTGAATTTTAGCTGTAGGTACATGTAAATTTCCCCTCTGAATCAATATATATCTTTTTTACACATAATAATATATAGACCAACAATATTTCGGAAGGGTGGAATTATAAATTTGCAACACTAGTGCGCATTAATCATCCAAATATTTGGCTATTTATTGAAGCTCTACAGCAGATGAGCAACTTTAGTGCACCAAAAAAAATTTAAATTATAGAGCAGGAAGTTTTCGTAATACTTTGGATAATGAAGTAATGAATAATGATTAAATTAAAAAAGTTATGTGAACTACGTTTTTCAAATAAGTAATGATATTTACCATTTTTAATTTTTATATTAAAAAGAAGACTTATCGCGACCCATCGGTTGAAGATCACTGCTCTACATTATAGTAGAGTGAAATTATTATATGAGGAGTTTAGGGGCTAAGACATTTTTAGTCTATTATTTTTAATATAAGTTGATTTCAAAATAACCAATATTATGTTTAGATTCTTGCAAAATTAAAATTATGTTCAATTAAAAAATCTTTATAATACTTTTTAGATTTTGCTTGTGTTTAAATAATTTGTTGGTAGGTAGGTACTTATATTATCGTACGCCAAAAACACGAGAATTTAATAATTTTTGTATTAATAAATAATACACCTAACTTAAAAAATTCAATAATTGAATAATCAATATATTTTATTATTAATTTATTCAAATTTTTTAAAAAAATAAACAATAATCATTACAACTAAATATTTTCTAGTATCTATCATACCTAAAAACATAGACTTCATTAGTTATTAAAACAGCTATTTTAAAATTTGTATAAAACAGTTAAATATTTTTATTTATATTTATAAAATAACTATGTTACTACGTTATATTATATGAGAAATTAAATATTATTATATTTATTAAAACAGTGATTTTGATACATGTATTTTAATTCCATGTTCTTGAATAAACTCTAACAAATGTAAGTGCCGTGTTTAAAACCATTTTAGATACCTAATTCGACAACTCGTTGGATTTTATTAAGTTATCACTATAACTACAAGTCTACAACTAGTACTTAGCCTGTAACAGTAATATAAATATTAATTTGTAGTCATTGTCATTGAGCATAGTCGCATAGATGATAAATAAATATTTTATATTATAGACGTAAAACCACAGAATAGATGAAAGCAGAATGGACACTCTTTTAAAATTTACATGGGGTCTTATGGGAGTACGATAGTTTTGAGCTGAATGACACTCAGTGTTACCACCAATACAAGGAAAAACAAAAATTGTACATAATCCATTGTACCATACAAAAATTTCATCTCGGTGGTTGATTTGAACTCTAAATGTATTATAGCGTGTATAAATGTATATATAATATATGTAATATGTATGTTTATATGTAATAAATACATAGAGATAGAAGAGTCGCCTAATTTGAAACATTTATGACATTTTGTAATTCTTTTGCTAATTTTTCTGTTAGATTTTCATGAAACTGTATTACCACAGAATAGATGACAAAGATACCTAGCCATCTAAGCTACAATTTTACAGAACATTTTTTTAAAATTTGTAATTTTTATTCTGAAATATTTTAACTTAAGTAAAACTCATTAAGTGGTCCAATATAGGCAACTGGTATCTTAAAATGAACTAACTACCTGTACCTTTTATAAAAACAATCAAAATAATAACTTATTAAAATTTTCTTTTCAGTCCACAAACCAATAGGACCATTACTGTAAACAGATTAATATCACAATGTTATTAATTAAATGCTGTTAGCAAATTAAAAGTCCAAACTTAACTTTTTTAAAATATAACATTAAAATATAATCAAAGAGATTATTCATTTATCATTAAAGAGATAACTTTTTGATTTTTTTTTTTTTTTTACAGTCGTAAAACCGGATTAATCAACATTATAAATTGTACTTGCATTTATTTTATTTTCATTGTTTTTTCTTTATTAAAATTATGAACCAATGAAAATTTTTCAGCAATGTCAAAAGCTAATTTTCTTTTATCAATTATTGTAAAACCGAACAAAAAATAAAAATAAAATATTTCAATATTTACACAATATTTAATTTATTTTATTTAATACATAGAGTAAATCAACATAAATGAAAACATACAAAAATTATTAAAAAAATTATATACATTATACATTATTATATTTAAACAATTTACAAATGAGTTAGAATAGTTAATTTCCTATTCTTCATTTTTTTTCAGACATTAAATTTCTATTTAAAAATTTGATAGCTGTAAATATTCTAAACCTTGTAAACAAATTAATTAAAAACAATTTATCGAAAAACTCACAAGGGTGGTTAAAAGGTACATTGCAAAAATAATTTTTTAATTCGGCCCCAACTCCATCTACAATAGCAATTGTAGGAAAGTTATTAATTAAAATATTCTCTAACTCATTAATATAATTGTAAAAAGTTTCATGCGGCATCATTAAATTCCCAATTGTTGAATGGTCACTAGTGGGGCATGCTTTATAGAATGATAAAAGAAATGAATGATCCAACTGTTTTTGAGAATGTGCATACTGCATAGTCAATACAAATCTGGCAAGTATGTTTCTCAATACATTTTTTCATAAGATACCCTGACACTTATGTTAATGTATTTTGTTCAGGAAGATTTAAAAGTCTATAATCAACTGTCCCTACACTTATGCCTTTAAACTTGAAATGTTCGGTTTTTGGTTTTTCCAGAAAAATTGTTTTTTCTGATGTGGGTTCTATCGAACTTAGTATTTCATCAAAATCTTTTATACAATTAGCACCGGGGGAATGTTGAAAATAACTTAGGTACAAAATTTTTTTAAATGCCCAAATAAATTGGATTGGTGTTGGGTTAAAAGAATTGCCTTGTTGCTGACGAAACGTGCAAAAAAGGTTCTCTAAGCAGTCTTGATTAAGTCTGTTTGTATAGAGGACAAATTTTTGGGATTTAGTTGGATTTAATAATGTCCACAAAAATTGCAGCCCTGAAATTGAGATTAACCAACCATTGATAAAATTCATTCTATTTGTTTCATCAGAACCTTTGAATTTATTTATCACTTTTAAAGATCTAAATATATCTGCCATTTTATTTAAATGTGCAATTTGTAATTCAGTGTGTTTAAAAGGACGGTTGTACTGTTTTCTATTTGGAATTTTTGATGAGTTAAATATGTCAAATAGTTTGTCCATATCACTGATAAAATCGATCGTAAATTGTGCAGAAGGCGGTAATATTTTGGAAATTAAAACTAATGACATCCCAGCAGCAACAGTATTACTAAAAACTTGTGTAGCTAAATAGACTCTCGTTTTCTTAAATGGACCCGGGTAAATATGATCATATGTCAATTTGGGAGCCAAACGTAGATTGCACTCTGAATCATAATTGTAAAAATATATTAAATGGTCTTTAGTAATAATATTATTATTAATATGAAAGTCGTGTTTAAACAACATGTTTCGAGTAGATTTTATCAGATGAGGCGGGTTAAAAATGTAAGCAATTTGTACTGAATCTACTTCAAAATATGGTTTGCTAGTAGATACATACAGATTTTTTGCAAACTGAGAAAAATTTGAGCCTTGATCTGTAATGAATACTTTGATGTTTAATTAAATTTTTTGTAAGCGGGAAATAGTTGAAAAAACAACATCTTTTTAATCATTACCGGGGCAGCTATTAAAGATAAGAAAATATGAAATTGGCTGTTTCCAGTTATGATTTATGCCTCTAAGCATAAGTACGAGAGCATACTTAACAGGTTCATACTTTTTGCATTTATTTGTCTCATGAAACCCAACTATTTTGTCTTTGTGGACTTTATAAAATAGATGAGTTTTAAGAGACATTTCATCTGCGCAAAGGACACAATCAAGAGCATCAGGTAATAAGCTATTAATTTTATATGATAATAAATTAAATGAAAATCATTGAGTCCCGGTGTTATTTCATACCTACTAGTGACTTTTCTCAACTTTCGGCATGAGGGAAGGTAGAGGGCTTTTTGCATATTTCTGTACAATTTTGCACTTATAAAAAAAATACTAAGAGCTAATTGTTTAATATCATTAGAATATCTATACCCTTTTGATTTTCTGTTTTTGTTGTCTATTTGTGATTTTACTATCAGACGTACAGCCGGTGAGCAGTATTTCTCAACGACTTTTAGACACGTCATGATAGAATAATTTTCGGCTAGCTCTGGATTATAACTCAGTACAGACTCTAATTCTTTTCTCCTTTTCGTTTCTGCAAGAGTTGTTTTCTGAGTTTCATTTTCCTCGGAGTTCGATCTGTTAGAGATGCTGGAGTAGACGTCAATACATCCGACATGGAAATTGTCGACAAGGCAGATGATGTATCTTCAATAAAAATTAAATAATACAATTTATAAATATATTATATAATAATATAATTATTTTAAAAATGATTTTATAAAAACATACCAGGTGTTGAACATGACAGCAAGCTGCAATCTTCCACTGCTAAATAGTCATCATTGGCAACATTTTCAACAGCCTGTTTCTCTATTGTACTTTCAAACAATGTCGGTACAGCATCAGGTTTAAGGCGGTTCTATTGTTCATTTCGAAACATACAGTTTTCAAAGTGCATTGAACACAACCGATAATTTTTATTTAAAATTGAAGCATCAATTTTTTTTAGATGTGACAATCCACTGTTGTAAATCCAAACTTCACATCTATACAATTAAAAATTAATTTAATATTTATATTTATTGAAAATTTTTTTTACAAATGCTAAATAAATTAATGGTAGTTTAGTTCCCACGTGATTCTCCCCCCCCCAAAAAAAAATGTGTTTTAAAGCACTGAATACTAGTCAAATTCAAAAATTCTCGCAAATAATTATTTTAGAAGTTAAGAGTTATAAATACCTTAATACATTAAGTTTTTTACCCTGTGACCTAATTGAGCTTTTGCATAGTAAATCAAAGGACATTTTCGATTTGCGGAGCGGAGCGACGGCGACGAATGCCGATACACGTGTAGTCACATTTTTGGTTTAAATTTTTTGAGTTTTTAAACAGTAAGTACGAAAATTAAAATATTTTTGCATATTTCTATCCATCATAAAAAACATATAATTTTAAAAAAAATCAAAATTTAGTTTTTATTTAATTGTTTTATAGTTTCTTTAGTATAACTTTTTAAGTAAAAACATGCGATAATTTTCAAAGTTACACTTTTGTATTCTATACGTTGACCACCACATGGCAGTTGGCGGTCATTCAATAGGAATTTGTTATAAATAGGGCAGTGAAGTTATTGTATTAAAAAACATAATAAATTGATTGCATTATTGCATTAAAATATATTGAAAATTGCAGTTGTAATTTTTGAAAATTACATTAAAAAAATCGCGTATAAAATTAAATTAAGAACAAATATACAGTATAATCATTAATCATTATTCATTATGTAGGTATTTACTATTTAGGTATAATTTAATTAATAAAATAAAATATTACAATACATAAAAAAATTAAGAACAAATATTGCTTACATTATTGCATTGCATGACAAAAGATTTTTTCACCGTTGTGCGAACGGTTTTACCCGAAAAACATACCTACATGTAAAAATTTAACGCGCTATAGGTACGTTATTGTAAAAAAATGATGAAAAATAGTTAAAATTGCACTTAAAGAAAAATAATGGCCAAAATTGCATTTATTGCAATAAAAATGTTTTTTGTTTAAACTCATAGTTAACTGAAACATATTTTAAGCTCACTTAGCAATAAATATAAGCATCTACAAAAAATATGCAAATGCAACAACTTCACTGCCCTAGTTATAAACCTAGTATATTTTTCAATGTCTTCCATACTTGTAAGTATACCAAATATTTAAAATAAAATATATTATATAAAAAAATTGTAATGATTCCCGCTACGCCACGGTCCTTATTTTAGTGCATTATTGTAGCGCCATAGAAAAGTTAACAATATTAAACCAAATTCATTTGTGGTCGCCGGCAGTCACGTGACATGGTAGTAATGATGAACCATGAGCGCCGTCGGTCACAAATTTATAAAATTTGAGAATTGGCGTGTTAAAACACATATTTTGGGGAAAAAAATTGCATACTGTAACGTGCCACGTACAATCAGTTGAATGATGTCGATTTGGAAAGGTTTTGTGAAATAATTGAACTCTCGAAATTATTTTAAGTGTTTTTTATTTAAAATTATTCTAAGTCCAATTAATTAATTTAATAAAACTTGTGAAAAATATTCTAAGTCCAGGAGACATAAAATATTAAACTGGGTGACGTGAAGGTGCTTGCGCTAACTCTGGTGGATCACGTCTGAATTGTGCCTAATCTGGGCCCCCTTATATATCGTCCAGGGACTCCCGCGGTACCTTCAGGTCCCTGTTGGTCATCTGCACCTGCATCCGCTTCTTCCCACGCTTTGCGTTATCTGAACGATGTTGTGCGTCAATTATGTATCTATAATATTCTACCGGGTGGGTAATTACGCACCTAGTATATTCTACCGGGTGGGTAATTACGCATCCACTTATTTCACCAAATAGCAATCATATAGCCATTATTTCTAGCGGGTAGAAAGCATACGTGTGATGATACCTTTTGATTAGTTATCTTTTACCTTTCATTTTAGGTCCCAAATTGTTGGTCTATACTCGATCATTACTTGCTTAACTACTCACCCTTAGCATAATTATAGGGATGTTTGTTATGCCCCCTAGCGTTGTGGTTATTGTCGGCTACAGAATGTAATTTATATATTATATTTAATATAAGTATCAGAGCACGTTGCAATACGAACTAAACTGCATTTGTTCCAAATTAATATAAAAATGACTTACCTTAAAGCATCCTTTGGAAAAGAAAAGTGACTCAATAATGCCGGATCTACTTCCAAACATTTACAATTTTTTATTGAACATTTGACTATTTTACTTTTTTTTGTTAAAAAGTAGTCCATTGTAATTAAAAATAAAAACTGGCTAGTGACAAAGATTCAAAATGTAAAAACTGTTCTTACAACAAAGGTTAAATGAACGCAATGTACATGAAGTGCGGACAAGTCACAATTCAGAAATGACTCACTGACTAAGTGAGTAATGAGTAATGACATCGTAACCTAACGCATGTCGTGTAGGCGGTTTGTTTACGAACTTCGTGTTTGTTGAACATTATGACCTTATGCAAAGAAAGGGAAATAAATATTTTTTTCTTACGTGGCAGCACTGAGCGACTTAAGCTTGTTATCAGCCAAGACTGAGAGTGTCCATTCTGCTTTCATCTATTCTGTGGTAAAACATTGAGAACAAAAACAATTTATCAATATTTTACAATATTATTGAAATTAATATTCATATATATTCATCAAACTTTATAGATGTTATTATGTCAACAAAAACTTAAAAATTTAAAATACGTTTTTTTAACTTAATTAAACTTAACTGTTTCATCAAGAAAAACATTTTGTACGAGAATCGAAAGTTTGGTACAATATTTCGATCATAGAGTCTGGCAACACTGCAAGTAAGTGTATTTTATCATATTAATCAGTCAAAGGACCATAGAACTATGCAAAGAACAGATTTCTGTATCTATTATCTAATAATATATATATATATATTAATAGGTTAATGGTTCAAATACTAAACAGCTGTTGGCGGGATATTTGAAAACAAATATCTTTGCTTACCGCTTTACCGCCTTTTTTTATCACAAGTCTATAATCTATATGTAAAATATTCAATTATATTTATCATCAATTATATTTTATTTTATTATTACCAGCGAATGTCGATGTTCACGTTTTATATAATTAAAATATATACATTACATTTGAAATATGTGAGCTTTTGGTGTGTAAACGTAACCTAAAATATCAGATTTTGAGATTACAACTTCACCTAAGCAGAGTCACCAACCACATAATACAAATTCATTTGGCCTTGGCCCTCAAACATATTTAACATTAGATACATAAACCTAAGTACTTACAAACAACTTAACAACTTAAAGTTCCATTGAGGTGAGTAAAATACCAATTTAAGAATTATTTCTAATGCTCATCTTATTATGTAATAACTTGACTTAATATTAATATTAATTGTAATTAAAGTTAACAATTTGATTGTAGGAGGTACTAGGAGTACTAGGGTTGAATATTCAAATTTAATATATATAAGGAACAATGTTAAAAGATATTTTATGAAGTTACATAGGTACATTATTTCAAGTTATTTATTAATTTTTTTTATTGATCCATTATAAAATTATGTGCTAATCCTCTTAAGTACTCGGTGGCTTGACGGTTTCTATAATTTTGTACCAGGTGCAAAATGCGGTTTCCAGCATCAACAAATTTCCTTTTTGAAGGAGGTGGTTGATTACCTGCCACAAGAAATTCATAATAGATATCTCTCTCTGCTTGCACCTTTCTGAGTTCTATTATGAATTTCCAAATTGTAGGATTGGACATGCTGAGCTGTGCTTGGAGTCTCCTATGAGATGCTTCATCAATATTATTCGTTTTCTGTTACCACAGATGACCAATTCAAAAACATAAAAAATAATAATAATTAACAACAATGATTTGTAAGTACTTAAAATTATTTATAATTTAAAATGTATCTCTATTAATATGTTCATAGTGAGTTAAATATATTTAATAACATAGAGTATAGAAAAGTAAAATAAATAATAATACTCGTCCTGTATAAATTAGTATTCGTTATTAACTAAAGTAGAGTTATTAATTATGTTTTAATTTTTAATGAATAATTTATTGGATGTCATAAACTTGTATTAAAATAATATGAATTTAAATATTACATAATATATTATATATGTAACTATTATCTATTAATTTATATCATTATAATTATTATAGGTACCTAGTTAACTAATTAAAGAAAAATAATTTTGTTGTGATTATTTTTAGATTATGTGGGTTATTGATTTTTTTTACTTGATATTAAACATAGACAACTAAACTAAGAAGTACATGAAATAAAAGAACTTTAATACTCATGATTTGTTTACATTATTAAAAAAAAGAAAGGATTCGAATATGTAACATACCATTTGTTCTGCTAAGACTCGATTATATAGATTCCAAGTAGGAATAGGAAAAGCTGGTATTCTTCTAACACCTTCCCTTCTCAGCATTCCAATATAATACGATTCTAGCTAATCGAGGATTGGCTGTAATTATGGAAATACTGCTTCTATTTCTATACTTAGAATTTCAAAATAAGCAGCTACATCTTCTGGCGGGAAAAATACCAATGCCGTTATCATTCGAGCATATTAATTGAAATCGGGATTATTTCTGTAGTCTCTAAATGGAGTAATATTAAAACATATCAATTTAGGTATTGTATATTAAATTATTAAGCATATCTTATTTTCATATTTAATTATTCAAAAGTGGTTTATGTATTAATTCAGAGGCATATTTAGACATTTTTTTGTGAGCAGCTGAGGTATATTTAATTACCTATATAGAACTTCTACTATTTACATATGATAGGACATAATAAGCAGACTTAATAAATATTTCTTGGATTTCCTGGGGGGGGGGGCTGAAACCCACCAGCCCCCCATAAATACACCCCTGTATTAACTTGGTGGGTATTAAAACAAGAACCAACATTTCATTTGTTTTTTAATACATATATATTATGTAATAATATAATATATATTTTATTTATTTAACTTATTAAATTTCAATTCTATTATTTTATGAATCAAATTTTATGATTTAAAAGCATTGTTCTTACTTATATTTACCAAATAATTTAAGCCCTAACATTTATTTATCATAATATTCTATTCCATTTAAATTAACTAATAATTTAACTTACGCCATTAATCCTACAGCTCCAACTTGTTTTTTCATGTTCTGTAGGAGATGAAAAAAACATCCTCGGATTTAAATTTCAGGAAACTCGGTCCTGAACGTGTTATGGATAGCAATCTTAAAATCTACAGAAATGCTTCCGGCAATTATCCCTGGAGCTAGATTTTTAATTTCTATTAAAAGTCTATTGTATGTTGCCTGGTTTTTATTTGGCATATATACATGGATGAATACCACCGTTGCAAGTACGTAGTATTACAAATACTTGTGTAAAAAGAATTGGGGCGATCTTGAATTTTCCGTCCACAAACCACTCATTGCTTGTCGCAAGTATCTAATCCTCGGCGCCGTCGCTACGCTCCGCACAAATCGAAAATATCCCTCGACTTGCTATGCAACGCCACCTCAAGTAAGTCACAGGATAATCAGGTGGCGTTGCATAGCAAGTCGAGGGATATTTTCGATTTGTGCGGAGCGTAGCGACGGCGCCGAGTGCCGAAACACGCATGTGTAGTCATTGGTAGTGAATAAACGGAAAAGGTCCCAATAATTTTATGAATTTTTAATTTAAAAATTATTTGAAAATTTTAGAGATTTTAACATATTTCGTAAACATTTGAACTTAAAATGCTTATTAAAAAAAATTGTGACTAACGATTGTTGATTTTTTTTTACTACGATAAGTACAACTTATAATAAACCTTCTATTAAATTTTAAAGGGTTTTTTTGAATGCTAATATTTTTTGTTCGAGCACGGACGCGACGTATTTTATCACAGCGCCGTGTCGGACGGGGAAGCTTCGCGATAAAGTTGCTTTCCCCCCCCCCCCCCCTTGCCATCCATCACTGGATTGCTGGCCTTTGGCTACCTATCGCGGGCCAAAGCCGTTTGTGTCTTCGCCAAGCGGTCGAGCTTGACGCATCGTCGCGTCCGCTCGCCGCCTTGCGCTGTGTTCGCACCTGCAAACCGCGTGGGCAGACTGCGGACACTTGTTTTGTCTACCTCGCGATCGTCGAGTACGCGCTGTGACTGTTGTCACCAGAGGTGCGCCCTAACCTCGTATATTGCCGGATGTACCATTGTGGGTACGGGTCCAGCGTTTTAATGTCCAGGAGTCACACGAGTCGCGCAGTGCAGCTTCACGGGTGTATCAGTCCGCACGTTCATGGCCGTGTTCTTTTGAGGTGCCGTTATTATTGTATTATATTTTTAATTATATTAATTTTTTGTCATACTATTATATATACCATTGCGGGGACGCCCGTATCATAACGGTTATTAGTGTAAATATTATACTTCAGTTATTATCATTATTATTGTAATATATATTGGGTACTCTTCCCTATTCCCTTCACCCCGCGAGTCGTTGCCGCCAACCGCAGTATTCGTAGGAGCGGCTTCGGCGCAAACATTTTTTTATCGGCATTTCAAATAAAAAGACTTAGAAAAATTGAAAATTTAATCGTAAATAAATAACGCTAATATAAAGACTTGATGAAAATTTCAAGTATTTACAATTATTCGTTTTTGAGTTACTGCAAAACAAAAAAATCGATTTTGTCGAAAAACTAATTATGCGTAAAATTTTCCATTTTTCCATTAATTTTTAGAGTTTTTCGTGACGCTTTTGAAAACTACTGGACATTTTGAATCACCAAAGTATAATTAAGATTCATTTTAATTTTTAATTTTCTGTTGAAGTAGTATATAGTTATTTCTATACATAATTTATGGTATCGAGTGATATTGAGTAGGTCAATTTCGTTACTACAAGATCATAGGTTAGAAATATGGTTAGGTGTTAAGTTAAAATTCAATGATTAATCATTGTATACAAAAACCATTCTTTTTTTTTCAACTCATTAATATTCACGGTAACGGTATGTAAGTAAGTAGGTAGAATTAATATTTGAAACTAGCAACTGCTCATCAATTTTGCACGTTGATTTAGTTTTTTATTACTAGTACTGGTAATATATATTACATATATAATATATATTGCAGAGATTCCATATTAATACTCGTATAATACAAATACAAATCTCGTGTATGTAGCGTACACATTTAGATATACCTAATGAATTTGAATACAGACAGTGGGTTAATTATAAGGGTACCTATATAACGTTGTTGGTGATTCATTCAGAAATAACTATAAATTAACAGGTAATCGTAGTATTAGTATATTTCTGCTAAATTATTGTAAAAAACAAAATTTTTGAAGAAAAAATTGGAGAACTATCAAAATCAACAGATGTAAAAAGTAGTGGTTTCAAGCCTCAATGTCATGTAGGTATCACTTAGTATTTTTCAGATGGACCACTGTTATAAATCTGACAGTGAATAAACGGCGGACAAACGATGGCGGTGAAAAAAACGGCGGCTAAATAAACGGCAGCGAAATAAACGGTGGCGAAATAAACGGCGGCGAAACGGTAGTAGCGAATAGTATGACGGCAAAACGAACTAGACCCGCATAACTATAGTCGGGTGAATGAAAAGTGGCCGCTGGCAATATGATAGGAACCTTTTTTTTTCGATAAGCCATGGGTTCTGATGCTTCAAAGTGAATCACGCAAATCACGATTGATAACAACATTGCATTATGATTAATAATTCAAAATGCGCTCGCTTTTTTCAATAATTTTGCGGTACAATACGAACCAATAGTCTGATAACGAATATGTGATAAGTAGAGTTAGGATGTTGATGACCTAAAAAACACACAAAAATGCCCTAAAAAAAATGCAAAAAAGCCCTAAAAAAAGTGCGAAAATGCCCTAAAAACTTCAAAAAAATGACCTTAAAAATTATCTAAAATACTAATTAAGTAAGTGAAAAAACTTATTTATAAATAATAATTTTTATTAGAGATATGGATATAAATAAATTTCAATATTAAAAATAAATTAAAAAGTAAAATATAAATAAAAAAAAATTATATTAAAAATATTTTCATTATTAGTGTTGGGATGTTGATGTTATAATAATATTCATATTGCATTGTTGCATTGTACAATTAATATGTGTCTGATGTTATCAAACAAAAGATGACGACGTCGATCAGTTAATAAATTTTTGTATGATGAAAAACTTCTTTCAACATCAACGGACGTTATGGGTGCATACTTGAAGTAGGTCATGTCATCAGTAGGTAAATCTTCTGGAATATCTTCTCCTCTTGCGCTTTTTCCATCTAGCATTGCTAGATGTTAGTTACAATTTTAAATCCATTATTCTTTAAAATGATATTCTCCATTTTGGTTGCTATTGTTTGTCCGATTTTATTTGGAGCTTTTTGGATTAAAGACTCAATTTTTTTTATGCATTTAGTTGACTCTGATAATAACATCCCAGACGTCTCTAACTGAGTTATTTCCGAAGGTATAAATCCAAAGTTAGATTTTTAATAAATTAAATTTGTTTCCAAACTTGAGTTTAACACTTGTTCTATTGCGTCTTTAATTGCGACTGAATCATTTTTGTCTAAT
The DNA here is from genome assembly GCF_020184175.1 of Aphis gossypii. Classification (NCBI taxonomy): domain Eukaryota; kingdom Metazoa; phylum Arthropoda; class Insecta; order Hemiptera; family Aphididae; genus Aphis; species Aphis gossypii. Next base: position 58,182,564 of record NC_065533.1, read on the forward strand.
TCCAGAATCACTTTTTTTATATCAGATAAATGCTCACAATAATAATTTGCTGCATTTATCCATGTTCCCCAGCGCGTGAGTACGGGTTCAGGTGGCAAAGGAATTCCGGGAGCAATAGTTTTAAAAATTTCTACTCGATATGGCGCTCTCAGAAATACTTTTTTAACATTTGATATAAGTTTATTTATATCTTGAAAATTTGTCCTAATTTCTTCAGTCACTCTATGAACCGCATGTGCCATGCAAGTTACGTGTATCATTTTGGAATATAGGCAGTGGCGCCGAATGCAATTGAAACTGGCAGTTCAAATAATTTGCTTGACCCACCCACTCTTTCCAAATTACCACCTATCGATAAGTTGTTTTTTTTTTTTTAAAGAATAGCTATAAATAAATACACCATTTAAAATAAAAAAATCAGTATCAATAATAACTGTTCATATTATTGTAAATGGATTTTGAAAATAGACTGTTTTGAGCAGATTTGTATATATATTAAAATAAACACTGTTTAATATACATTTGATGAAATAGAATAAAGTGATGTTAAAAAAACAAACTTTTATATATTTATTTGCATTGAACAATGTACAAACTTACAAATATATAAAAAAAAAATTATGTACATATATATATTTTATAATAATTTAGAAGATAGGACAGATGATAGACTTGCAAATTTATCAATGACATCAGAATTATTTATTGAAAGATTTTCACAAGATATTAACATTAAGTTTTCAAGTCTGCCTTGTAAGATTGTGCTACGTAGACGATTTTTTACAATTTTAAGTTTTGAAAAGGTACGTTCAGGTGAGGCACTTGTAACGGGCAATGTTGTTGCTATATGAAGTGCTGTATAAAGAGTTGGAAAAACTTCTTTTAACCCAGAAATATGGCATAATTTTAATAAGTCTAGTAAACTTCCTAAATTAATATTTTCATTATTGAAGACAATTCTGTCATTAGAATCTGAATCATCTGTTTGTGTATTTTCACCAACATCCGACATATTATCTTTATCACAAACTTTCTCACTATAATTATTGTGAATATTTTTGGGTAAATTCATGATGTTAGAAAATTCAGAAAAATAATTGGCAAATTGCACATATTCTTTTTTTAACTCATCAAGTTGTACAAATTTTGAGTATATTTCACAAAATGAATTAAAAGCATCCTTCGGTAAAGCAGAGTTTGTACATTTTACTTCATTTAATCGTTTAGTAGAAAAAAGAGAAATATCTTTTAATAAATTTTGAGATTTAGAAGTAAATCTGTCATTAATAGCAGTAATAATTGTGTCTAAACAAACAAAGTATGTTTTAATTTTAAATTCATATTTAGGATCGGTAATAGGGTTATCTTCAATTTGTTCACTCGGTAATCGTTTTTTCTTTCTTGAACGATGAATGGGTAAAGGCGAGAACTCCATATCTGATTTTTCAATGTAAATTTCACTTTTTTTACAAAGTTCTGTATATGCATTGTCTGTTCGCAATTCTTTTATTTTATCAGTTACTAAGTGTAAACTTTTTATGGTACCTAATAAATCAATATTAATTGATTGTAGTATTCTGGTTAAAGGATCCACAATACAGAAAATATTAGTATATAAAAATGCAGTAAGAATAAATCGTTCAGAAAGAAAATATTCAATTAAACCGGTTGCTTTTGCTCCACTTTTAAAATCTGCACATCCTTCATCTTGCTGAATTTTTATTAAGGTATCTATCATAGCATTAAATGTTACAATTGCTGTATTTAATGCAGATGAGAGTGAAAACCAACGTGTAGTTTCAACACGTTTTAGTCGATGGACTCGTTGTTTTGGATAATGTTTTTTTTGCGCATTATCAAACCAAGAAACTCGTTTTTTGCTACTTGAAATAAATGCGTATAAAGATTCCAAATTGCCAAATAAGTCAACTGCATTTTGCGAACTGCTAGATCCCTGAACAACTATTAAGCTCAAACGATGTGCATAACACCATGTGTATGTAGCAGCAGGATTTTCTGCACACACAAGCGCTTGAAGTCCCGCATACTCTCCACGCATGTTGGCTGCACCGTCATAGCTTTGTGTCCTACTAAAAACCGTCTCCAATTCAGTCCATTTTCAGCACAGATTTCTTGGAACATAGTAAAAAGATTTATTCCAGATGTTATAGATGATTCTTTCAAAGCTAAAAGACGTTCATTAATTACTGGTATTGCTTTTTCAAAATTAACATAGCGAATAATAAATGCTAATTGCTCCTTTTTGGAAACATCAAAGGTAGTATCAATAGAAACACTAAAAAACCGAGACTCACTTAACTGTTTATTGATAACTAATTTGATACATGAAGCCACAGAATCGATTAGCTGATTTTGTCTCTGCCAAGACAAAAAATTTACTTCTTTTCTTCCTTTATTTTTTATTTTTTCAATATGTATAGCCAATGAAGGTGACCATTTGCTAATTAATTCTGCTAGGTCCTTAAAATTGCCTTTATTAGCCTCAGACCAATTTTCACGGTGACCTCTAAATGAAAGAGAATGTTTTCCAAGAAACTGTGTAATTTCTACTAATGTATTCACTACATCTCTATTAATGGCCACTTCTTCTCTTTTTTTCCCCTCTAATGATGGTAAAATTGCCACAGAGTTCTGTTTTAACTTAACAATTATTGACGCATTAATATGACAACTTGATTTCTCATGCAAACCAATATCTCCAAGTCTGTTCCAACCTTGAAAACCATCTTCTATCCAACTTTTTTGTGCATATTTATCACCAAAAAACATACAGTATAAGCAAAATAATCGATTTCTTGAGATGGAGTACGACAACCAATTTCGATGTACACGATCATCACCAGTAAGTTTCCTCCAGTAATTATCTTCAGTAAAGCGATGACCATATTTTTGAGGGAAATTGTTTCCTGGTAGCTCGTTTTTTTTTGGCTGGAATGGACCTTTAGAAATCAGCGCCAATTTTTCGACCAGGGATAACTTTTTCTTAACAAATGTAATTGGATCACAATTGCTCAAGTCTAAAGAGAGAGATAAAAATATATAATTTCATCAATTTATATGTAAGGTAATGTTACAAAATAGTAATTTAATAATGACTAAACAGTAAAATCTCAATATTAAAATCAATAGAATATCATTGTTATATTTACCTATAGAGGAATTCTCAATACTAAATGTTGTATCACTGTTTACATTTTGATCTTTTGTACAAAATTTTGGTTCACCCAATAATTCACAGTCTTGATTTTCAACTGAAAGTAAAACAAAATTGTTGTTTAATAATGACTATAAACAGTAAAATTTCAATATTAAAATCAATAGAATATCATTGTTATATTTACCTATAGAGGAATTCTCAATACTAAATGTTGTATCACTGTTTACATTTTGATCTTTTGTACAAAATTTTGGTTCACCCAATAATTCACAGTCTTGATTTTCAACTGAAAGTAAAACAAAATTGTTGTTTAATAATGACTATAAACAGTAAAATTTCAATATTAAAATCAATAGAATATCATTGTTATATTTACCTATAGAGGAATTCTCAATACTAATGTTGTATCACTGTTACTGTTTACATTTTGATCTTTTGTACAAAATTTTGGTTCACCCAATAATTCACAATCTTGATTTTCTATAATATTAGGTATAGTTATTTTATATACTTAATATCAAAAAAAAAAAAAAAAAAAATTAAAATAAACATGCCACTGATTCAACTTTATCTTCTAAGGACTCTTTTTTCTCACCATCATTATTAACTAATAAGTTTTTTTCATCATTAAAATTTACAAAGCTTGTTATATCATCAGGAATTACAAATATCTTATAAATATAAATAATGTGTATAGGGTATAAATTACTAATAACTAATTAATATTTTACTAAAGTAAAATAGCTTGATTGCAATATCATATTTATATAATTACTAAGGCTCGAGACTTCTAGGAGTGCATTTTTTTTTTTAAATAATTATTAAAAATATTTATATATATAATTAATTAAATTTTGTATTATATTATTATCTGTTAAATATTATGTATGTAATAGTGTATTATTATTAATTAATAATGTCATATAAATGTCAAGGACTTTTCTCGTTTACTATTGTCTATTATAATAAATAAATAAATTCATTAATTAATTAATCAGTACAATCAAATTGATTTATATATATCATATCTACAAATATAATTATAATTTATTACAATTATACTTTTTTAAATGCATATTTTAATAGCATATTTAGTGGTTCTTTAGGGGATATTTTAAGGTTTTATAGGGTATGAAGTCTTTAGCCCTAATTATTACCTATATATAATCAACAACAATAGCTATCAAAATTTTATCCATATAAAGCCAAGGAAGAACTTTCACATAGTAGGATAGTGATGGATAAATTGAAATTAAAAGTAGGTATAGGTATAGGTAATAAGTAAAATGTAAAATTATTTAAATAAATAACTGGTAATGATTATAGATTAATGATTATACACTAATTTATGCAAAAAAAACTATGTTCGATATATTTAGTATTATTTATTTTTAAAGTAATAAATCACTAACATTGTAGGTATTAAAGTTTCAGTTCTTTAAACGAAAAAATACGTATTTTATAAATTAAGAAATAATATATTTATAAATAAATTACTTACCATGTGCTTCTTCTATAATTTGTTGATCCAATTTAATTTTCTTTTTTTCGATTCCAATGAAAAATGATTTAATATCAGAGCTGTTTCTTTTTGATATTCGTATTTTACATGAATTAACGTGTCTATTCCAATTCACACTATTCATGGAATTACTTAGTTTTCCACATTCACATTTAATAATAGTACTCATACTTATTATTTTATAAAATATAATATAAAAACTTTAATTAAAAAGTTGAACTGTTGAAGTAAACCAAAATTACGAGGAGTAACAACTGGTAAGTAGCATGCGTGCAATACTCGAAAAAACACATACAAATAAATATAAATTCGCTAAGTGATTAAAATGGAAAGATTCAAAGATATAACAATTCATATGATATTTTATACTCTGTCTCTGTCTACCGATAGTTATTAGGTTCGGCTGGACTGCTGAGCATGTTCCGTTGGAAATTCCCACTACGACTACGCAACATAAGTAGGATAACCGATAAGAAATGTGGTGGTTATTACTTTATTTTAATAAGAATTTAACACACACACAAACAGCTGAACATACACTACTGTCATAATGTTGAATGAAATATTGCCTATATTATGTTCCTTAATAAATTGTACTTATTAAAATATCTATGGGTCGAACTATAATTTAATAAGTTCATAGTATTCATACCTAATCAGTATCACGCTACTGCACCCACATACCTATAACCTACTTACCCACCCACCCAATTTTCAAGGTAGTTCAATTGAACTACCCTAAGTACGTGTTCGGCGCCACTGAATATAGGTTTTGTATAACTTTTCCTGCTTTTACCATGTATGGAGCTGCGTCAGATAAAAAAAGTAAAACGTTGTCATGTTTAATACCAAGAGGCCATAGTATAAACATAGATTTATCAAACATTTTGGCGATTGTTGAATTATTTGCTTTTTCCAAAACGTCGGTATGCAGCAAAAATATTTTTCCAGCGTTTTCTAATTCCAAAGTCCCAATAATGACATTTACCACGTATCGCCCTTCAACATCTGTTGTTTCGTCCATGCTGACCCAATTTTTTTTATTTCCAACGTAGTCTCGAATTTTTTGCATTGTATCATTGTAACATAATTCAACATAATTCTTACGTAAAGTTGACTCATCTGGGATATCAACTTTAATATATTTTTCTAAAAATTTTCGAAAGTGTTCGTTGTTTAATTTATTAAGCGGAATATTAGCTAATAATAATGTTTGACATAGTTCCAAATTAAATGACGTTTTTTTTGATGTAATACTTGTATCAGTCAGCAATAATTGAGTTTTTGGTTTTTCGCTTTCTTTTTGTCGCTCTACTCCCCGAGTATGTTTTTCTCGACTTATGTGTTGTTCTACAGTAAATCGTTTCAATGCTGAGACTTAAACATTACACACTTTACAAAATAACACTTCACCATCACTAGAAAAAATATTGTTCCCGTATTCATTAACATAACTGTGTAAACGGCTACTTACAGACGATTTTGCTTTCGGCATGTTTAAAATCGTATAAAATTGAAAAATATCGGTTAAATGGTGACGGTGAATGCCGAAACACTACTGACAATAGTTCCTTTTACTGCAATTATAAGCACGTCAATCAATAGGTCTAATGTCTATGTCAATTTAATCTTGTTTATCGGATTTATTCCATACAATTATAATATAAACACTCGATAAGCGTGTATGATCCACGTATGTCTGAAAGAGCACTCGTTTCATCAATATATAACACTCAAAGAGTAAATCTTATCGGAACGCGATAAAATGATATAAATTTTTACTAATAGTCCAAATCCAAAGTTAGATTTTAATAAATTAAATTTGTTTCCAAACTTGGATGTAACATTTGCCCTAAAATCTATAATTTGTGAAAAAATGCCCCACATTGTATAAAAAGTACGAAAAATGCCCTAAAAGATGAAAAAATGACTTGAAAATGTTGATAATTGACGTTAAAAAACAAAAAAAATGCATTTATAGCTAAAAATGCATAAAATGCAAAAAAATGCAAAATAAAATTAGAATATTCTGCATCAAGGGAGCATGAAACAAATTTTTAGCTAGGATAGCATTGTACAGAATAAAAGGAAAAAAAATGCAAAAGTCATCAACATCCTAACTCTAGTGATAAGAATTACGAACGGTTCAAAACAAACCGTTATCACGGTTCGCCCCATTTAAATTACATAGGCAAGAAATAATTTGAACTAGATATTCATTTTTAATATATTTCTGTTCAATTCTTAGCCTAATGACCATTCATTATTTAAAATATACATGTTTTGACAAATTTTAATTCAAAAACCTTAAAAATTTGTGTATTTATTCGGGAGAAAATTGAATTTTATAAAAGTAAATATTGAAGCAGAACAATATTGCGTAGAAACTACCTATCAGCTATTACTTCAATAAATAAAAGTTAAGTGTACCCAATATGTGCCATTATATGTTTGAATTTTATTAAAATAAACTATTCATTATCTTTGGTAAAATAAGTTTTAATTTTTTAATTTCTGATGAGGTTGTAAGAAGTGTGTAATTCTCTTCTACCCTAATCCATAATTTAGGAGTTGATGTATTGTTGAAGATTCTTATTTTTTGACTTTTGTTACTTTGTGTTCTTAAAACTTTCAACTTCGTGAAAAAATTTGTGGAAGTACCTAATTAAATAGAGTAGGTTTATTTTTTTCTTGTAATTTAAAAATATGATTTCGCATACCATAATCAAACTTTCTTTCATAATTAACTTTATTTATGACAAAAAGATTTTCTCGAAGTGAGAAAATTCATTTGAAGTGGTCATGTGGTATGTTTTAATTATTTGTCTGATGTTGGAATTTTAAGTGGCCAAGTTCATGCTAGCATGAAAAACAAACTGTATGATGTTAAGGTAGGTATTCTATATGAACATAATATGTTTAATTTTTATATATTATATACTATAAATACTTACTCTTTATTATTACTATTTATTAATATACAGATATTCTTTAAAGGTAGTGATATTGATTATGCTACTTGTACTTGTCCAACTGGTCGTATTAAGTGTCATCATATGGTGTCTCTGCTCCTTCATGGACACAAGAATATATCTGTGACAGACGTTTCATGTAGTTGGTCGAAAAAAGGTACAAAATATAGTGAAGATATTCAGACTATTGATGAAATGTATCCAAATGATTTTAAAGCTATAAAAGATACTTCAGGTGTATATTTTGCGGGTATATGCTATAACAAGTTGGTCACTATGGAAAAAAATGTTGGGTTTACTTGGTTATTAAGCCCAGAACCCAAAAATAATGATTTTAGTGATATTTTGAAGTTAGACCATTTCATACATTCTGAAGAATTACGAGTATCACATAATTATAAATAGATGTTAGATGTATTTAAAGTAAGTTTTAATAATATAAAAAAAATAGCATCAGAAACTGTTGGTCAGTCTGAAAATATCAAGTGGTGCCTTTATCGAAAGTTTAGATTAACGTCAAGTAATTTTCATACAATTCTTCAGTCCATAAAAATAAATCGTTATCCTATTTCACTATTTAAAACCTTATGGGGTACTTATTGTGTTGAGGGGGTGAAATCAATTGAATGGGGTAAGACACATGAAATAAATGCAATACAAGAATTTGAAAAAAAATATAATATGCAAGTAATAAAAACTGGAATTTGGTTACATGAGTCTGGGTTGTTAGCATCCAGTCCAGATGGTCTAATTTTTGATGATAACTCAATGAGTTGTATTGAAATAAAATGTCATTATAAATATATGGATGAAGATTTAAAAGACTGCCTGTCAAAAACTAAAGATTATATAATTAATTTTGATGTTGCTAGTAATAATTTCATTTTGAATCCTATTCACCTATATTATGATCAAATTCAAGCACAAATGTATATGACAAAAACAACATCTACTATTCTTATTATTTGGACAACTAAATCTTTGGTATCGTTAAAAGTTTTTAAAGATGATGCCTGGTCAACAAATATAGACTTGTTATTAAACTTTTATTATAATCAATTTATTCCTTTTATTTTATCAAATAATTCAACATTATAATTTTTATTCTTTAACAATATGTATAAAACTTACGTTACATTTCTTTTTTTTTTTTGGACAAATACATATTTGTTTTATATTTAGTTTCTGACATAAAAATTGTACATTCAATACTTCTACCAATTACTTCTTTTACTTTGTTAAAAAATAATTTCATTGCTTCTTTATTTGCTCTGTTTGACAAAAAAAAACGCTCAAGGTACTCCATTTCCGTACTCATCAATCACTAATAATGTAAACAATTGAATTTTTGGCATTTTAGAATTCATACCGTGGGTACCATCTACACATATTTTTGAACTATGTTCAATTAGCATAGATTTTTGAAAAGGAGTCATGATGATTAAAACAAATTCTTGATTATTATTGATATAGTATATTACAGGTGGATCTTCATGCTTACATAATTCATTGACAAGGATATCAATGCTGATACTATCATCTGAATGGAATTTTGACATACCAATTTTAAAATTTTGTCGGACGTTGTGCAAGTACTTTTTATTAGCATAATGAATACGTGCAATGTTGGTAGCATCTCCTGTGTCACGGATGTCCCGCAGTACTCGTTCATTAGTTACACCTTGCTTTAGTTTCCCTGAAATCATATTAAATATAATTAAAACTTAGATTATTTCTAATCAAAATTGCTGTACATATGTCATGTTTATATATTATAATATGTCCTTTTCTTGTCTTACCAGCTATTTTAAATCGTTCATCTTTTGGTATTTTTGTCCGGATAACTTCACACAAATGTCCAATATGTTTAGAAATGGAAGTCACTTCTACTTAATCTTCTAAATTATCAACTATCATTCTAGATGGGCAGACAGCTCCTATTTTATTTGTTCACAAACTTTTCATAGATCTTTAACGTTCTTCTGAATTTGATCGCATGGAATGTGATCTATGGCAAAAATATTCTTTACGAATACAATTTTTGCTTTTTATTTCTCTTTCTGCCATAAGCACCACATATTGACTTTGAGTCTTTTGTTCAATACTTTGTTTCCAGTTCAAAAATACTATAAAAATCAGTTTATATTTTTTAAGAACATTCAATTTGTTTGAAATTATAATATAGTGAAACTTACATGTCATGTTTTCAAAAATAAATTTTTCTTTTTATACTTCAACATAATGTTCTGTGCTTAAATGTGATTCTAATTCATTGTATGTTTTTAGGTGATTTTCACAACATGGACATAATAAGCGCTTTTGGTATTTATTTTCTATAAGCATTCAATTAAATGTTTAATGTAACTTGAACGTCCATCCTTCTTAAAATATTTAAAAAATATTTTTTTTAAATGTTGTGGTTTAACGTATGTTTTGTAAAGTCATTACTAGATTAGAAAATATTTAATAAACATAAATAAAGACATTTATGTAGAAAACATAAATTGGAATAACATTAAAATAACAAATCACTCCATTGAAGAAAAATAAACACAAAACCTGAAATAACACATAATGCTATAAAAGAAACATATACTTGTGTCATAAAAAAATACAAATGCATGGATTACACCAGATATAACCATTAACCTAAAGTAAAAGTTCTAAAGTTGGTTTTATTTTATTATAATTGGCTTTTTACTGATGTATCAAAAATGAAAACTATATATCTAAATTTTGAATATATTGTATTAAATTTATTATTTATAAATATGAAAATTATTCTTATGACTACCTAGTGGAAAACAGCTTCAAGAGAATGAAATGGAACAAGTTACATGGAAAAAATAAATAATTTCAATAAATTAAGAAAAATAAATAATATATTACCTATATAATTAATGTCAAGTGACATTATATAGAAACTACTATACAATATAACTTATACACATCACCAGTGTTTTTATAAAGGCAAATTAGTTTTAAATTTAAAATGTTTTGTTTAATATGTTAATGTTAACAATTTACAACAAGATTTTCCATAAGTTTGGCTTACAATAGTTATAAAAGAAGTTGAGCGTTGGCCATTTAAAATATTTGTATTATAAGTTTAAATTTTTACAAAATCCAAAATTCATGTGTAAAATAGTGATTTACCATCAAATAATTTTGTATTGTTGTTATAGTTAAAAATTATAACTCATAGAAACTTGAAATATACGTCAGTTGTTTAAATTGCCATTTTCTATACGATTTAATTTAGGGGTATTCAGGTCATTAAAACAAATATAACATAAACCTTTTACAACACCCAGTGGAAAATATTATATTATCCTAGGCTGACAAATCATCTCCGATCAGAATCGTTTTTCGTAAATATACTTTTTATTATTATTATTATTATTATTATTTAATTATAGTGTATTATGTTACAGTTTCCTTTTTACGCTTCTTTACACATTAAATCAGAAATTACGTAATAACTAAAACTATTTAGTATAAACTTAAAACTATAATAACATTAATAATATACTTATTTTGAAATTTGAAAAAGAGTGTTGTTCTTGAAAGTGTTGAATTAGAACCGTTTTCATATTGCAACCATACCCACAATAGTTGCAGTTATATTAAAAGAAATTGTGTTTGGATTTTTGATGCCGAAGCAACGAACATCTTTTTTTATATTGGAGTGAGCAAAAATCACAATTAAACATTTTTAATGAATATTTTTATAATACTATAATTGCACCGAGTGCCTACATTTAGGCGTCTATATTTTACTCTATTTTTAGACATAATAATATTTTTTATATATTTCAAAAGATCAAAAGTGATAAGAATAGCGATAAGCAGTAATAGTAATAAGCATGCGATTCCTGAAAAAAAATCCAAGTCTCCATGCATGCGCTTTGAGTTTTGGTATCGGAAATTATCTTGTCACGAGACGCCTGTGTTTATATGTTGCACTACAGAAAATCGTTTATCGCAATTTATTTTTATCCCACATGGTTTACAAAACAAAATCTTTCCGTCGGTTGAAAAAACTTGTTCACCGAATTCAGAAACAAATGATCGCATTCGCGCGACTAATGAACTTTTTTCTTTTGGCATTTTAAAAAAAAAAACTGACAGATGTTTATAAAATACGAACACTAACTATACACGCACTATACAGGCATAAAGCAACGTGAAACGAAGTACTCGTGAAAGTCGTGAATCGGTCTACGGACAACGATAAACTGTCACGTTAATTCAGAGTACTCATATGTACCAATTAGGCATTACTAATTGGCCCATCAGGTACTTCCAATCGATAACATTTATCAATAAAGATAAAATTTCTAAAATAGTAATTGATATAGACAATAATTTAATGTTAAATGTCAAGTAAAACCTAAAGATACCAAATATGCATTATTATGCGCTAATAAAATATAAATATGCTTTGAAAGAAAAATATATCGAAATATGCAAATATATGCAACATAAAAATTTTGCTTTCGTTTTCTATAGGTCAAAAAACGAATTTTTATCCTACTCTGTAACTTTTATTATTAAAGGAAAAAAATATGTAAATGCATGAACATCCCCCTTTAGTAATTACAAATAGTTCATGCACTAGGTATCTAATAAAAATATATTTTGGACATATATAATGTTTTACAAATTCAATAAATACTTCTCCACACATAAAAATAACAATTATTGAAACATACAAAAGTATTATGACAAAGTTTAACCATAAAGTTTATAATTAAACTAAAAATAAGTTTACTTAAAATGTTAGTTATCACAAACACGATTTAACACAGTAGCATAATTGAAGACCTTGGAGCAACAATAAGATGTCTCCATATTTTGGTCCAGATTAGTTTTTGATTGCACAGTAAGAAAAAAAAACTTGAGGATTAGTTTGGAGGAAACAGAAAATAATAATTAATTTAGGTAATTTAAATATAGGTAACATTTATCAGAAAATATTTTTAATTAATTTTTTAAATAAAGATTTTAAATTTTTATTGATTCAAATTAAATCTTTTCTTAAAAAAAGGATTTATGATAATTTTAAATAAGTAGTATTTTTTTGTTTCCACCAACTGGCAACTTACCCCATTGGTCCACTCTGGGAACTAACATAGACATAATTAATAGTCACAACATAATAATTATATCGTGCATAAAAATTCAACTTGGAAAAAACTACAAAAAGATATTATGGCATACTTTGTGAATTTTTCTGGAGAAGCAAAATTAAAATGTGAATTTTTATTCCACGAAAAAATACTAGGACCATTGATTTTTAATTCTTCCTTAAAATGACAATTACAAATTTTTGTATTTTTGGGTATAGCATCTGATCTTCTACATCTAATAACAAAGAAATGTTACCAATATAAATAGTAAATAATATATATTTTTTTGATATAGTATAAAAACTGAACTAAAGTTAACGAGATATCTACCTTACTGCTTTGGCCCAATTATTGCGTAGTACATCATCTGCAGGGAACCTAAAAAACTTACAGTTTTCTCTATTAGAAATATGGGAACATAACGGAACCCAACAATGAACCATATTTACAAATTTTTAATACTAAAAAAAAAAAATATTTAATTTTTGTAATTGGGTACACTTAACTTTTATTTAGTGTAGTAGCACAGATTAAATAATTAATTTAATTAATCTGTTTTATTTAATCCGAGGTAGTAGTAGCTGGTAGTCTGTACGCAATATTGTTCTGCTTCAATATTTACTTTTATAAAATTCAATTTTCTCCCGAATAAATACACCAATTTTTAAGGTTTTTGAATTAAAATTTGACAAAACATGTATATTTTAAATAATAAATGGTCATTGGGCTAAGAATTGAACAGAAATATATTAAAAATGAATATCTAGTTCAAATTATTTCTTGCCTATGTAATTTAAATGGGGTGAACCGTGATAACGGTTTGTTTTGAACCGTTCGTAATTCTTATCACATATTCGTTATCAGACTATTTGTTCCTATGATAAAAATTCACCGCTAGGCGCGTGTGCATCAGCGGCCACTTTTCATTCACCCGACTATAGTCAAAATAATGCTTCAATTTCAATCTTCGGGTATGGTTTCCGATGGTGCATTATAGAGGTTAAAAGTAAACATTTTCCAACAGATTTCAAAAAAATCGAGAAAAACAAAAAAAAAAGATGACGGAAAAATGATAATTTTTACGCAAAACCAGTTTTCGTCAAAATCGAATTTTTTATTTTGCTATAACTTTTCACCAAATGTTTATATTAGCGTTCTCCATACACAGTTAAATTTTCAATTTTTTTTTTAATAACGATAAAAATTTTTTGGCTGACCAGAAAATCTTGAAAATTTAATACAAGGTTTCTTATAAGTTGTTCTTAAAGTAATAAAAAAAAATCCGAAGTCGTTAGTCACAATTTTTTTTTATGAGTGCATAAAGTTCGAATTTATACAAAATATGTCAAAATTGCGAAAATTTGTAAGTAATTTTGTGGTTGGAAAATCGTAAAAATGTTTTCTTTTATAACTAAGTTTTGAAAATTTGGTACAAGATTCTCCATAAATTGTTCTTCAAATATCTGTAAAAAAACTCTACCGGATTCAGACAAAAAATTTTTAAGAGTGTTTGAAATTTAAATTTTTACAAAACCGCGTTAAATAACGGTTTAACCTTTAACGATTTTTGATATTTGTTGTTTTTCAAATAGTATAAGTCGTAAATACTTAAAAATTTTACCAGTTATTTAGAAAGTGTCGATACAATTTTTTTGGTGGAGTCAAAATATTTGAAAAATTAATACAAAATTCCTCATAAGTTATTCTTATAGCGATAAAAAAATTATAAGAATACATAGGCACAATTTTTTTTTATTAGCATTTGAAGTTCAAATTTTGACAAAAACTCGTCAAAATCATGAATATTTGCAATTATTTTGTAGTTCAAAATTCATAAAATTGTTTATATTTATATCTAACGTTAAATATTCTAGACTGACAAATCATCTCCGTTCAGAATCGTTTTTAATATACAATGATACCTATCATTGCATTCAAATTTAACCTACCCTTGTCCGAAGTCCACCCCACCCCCTAATGTACAGCAGAGCGGTACCCACTTGCCGACTTTTTTTTTTTTTGTTTTTCTCGATTTTTTTTGAAAACTGTTGGAAAATGTTTACTTTTTACCTCTATGATGCATCAAAGATATTCACTTTTCCATCGGAAACCACCCCCGAAGTTTGAAATTGAAGCATTATTTCGACTAGTTATGCTGTACACAGATACAAATAAAAACATACATCATTGTAAAATCAATACATTCATCACTCCGTTCAGAATCTAAAATGGCGGAAAAACGGGAATTTTTTACGCAAAACCAGTTTCCGACCGAATCGATTTTTTATATGGTTGTAATTCAAAAACTAATCACTGTAAACACTTGAAATTTTCACCAAATGGTTATGTTAGTGTTATCTATATATAGATAAATTTTTAAAAATTGTTGACTTTTTTTGAGTTATTTAGAAATTTTCGTTTTTTATGCGAATTTTTTTTTGAAGTGCCGGTAAAAAAATTTTGGATGACAAAAAAACTTGAAAATTAATACAAGGTTCCTTATGAGTTGTTCATATTGTAACTAAAAAAAATTAAAAATCGTTACTCACAATTTTTTTTTATAAGTGTTTACAGTTAAATAAAATAATTATAAAATATAAAAATAGTTATAAAATACAACACTAAGTTTTCCATGGGTTTTTTCTTCAAGTATCTGTAGAGAAAACTCGAAGCATCATTATTGGAAAAATGTTAAGTGAGTTTATTCTATATATTAGTTATAATATTATAGTCGCGGCCAAATGAATGTGCGGTTGGTGACTCCGGTCACCGCAAGGCGATATCACACTGAATAGTACAGCTGTTGGCGGTATATTTTAAAATAAAGTAATCGTATCATCGTTTTTGATATAATAACCATATAACCTTTAACACAAAGGAAGCCTGCGTCCACGTAGTAATATGCTAGAAAAAAATCGTTTTATTCGAAACGAATTTGAAAATCGCGTGCTATTCATGTGTAAACGTTACCTAAAATTATGAGTTCTAATTAGCCACCGGCAAAAGTAGGCGGAGCACCAACCGCACATTCATTTGGCCGCGACTCTAGTCCGTGGTTTGAACATTATGATCTATACAGTGGTACCAATATGTCGTTTAAAATTTTCGAAAATATTGTTATATTATACGTGATATTTCAGTGACAGTCACTATGCTCAAATTATTTTCATAGATATTTGAAATACACCTATAAAACGTGTATAGGTGTATATTATGTATATGTGTATAGTATCGTGATGTTGGGTAAAAACACAGACTATATATTATATTAATTATTACGATGCTCTGTGAATAATAGTTTAAGTAATTGGTGTCATACAAACTCTTCGGAACCACGTGAACGACGCATGATAGAGAGATATGAATATGTGATGACACTGATAACGTGAGGAAGCTCCGACATTTTTATATTCTTATTCGTTATAGGTGTTTTATGCCTGCATATGGCAGATACATAATAATAATTATTTTCAAGTTTTAAGTGAGTTTCAATTTCTGGTTTTGGTTAAATTGAACATTATACCTTGTTGTTTTTAATGTATTTTGTTAATATGGTGTAATCAATTATCAAATAACCAAGTGATTAGTTTAATTTGTCAACGGAACTGTTTTCATTCGAAGCCCAATGAAAGGAGTTACCTTTTGTTTCGTCAAGGTATGTTTACTTTATTAATTTTAATTAGTTATAGTGGTTGTGAATTGAATATTAAACGTAGCCTGCACGTGTGATATATTTTATTTTATTTTTTTTCATTGAAATTGTTTTGTCCGAATAAAATATATTTTGACCAATGAATTTCCAACTCCAACCGATGTGGTTATAGGCAACTTTACTATGCCTACACATTTCAATGCATTTATTGAAATAGCATAATGTATGGTATGTATTATTATGTATAATTGAGTACTTTTTTGGTATACATTGCCAGTTACAATTTTTGGGGGGCTATATTTTAGCCGAATATATTAAAGCCGACAATATTATAGCCGAAAAATATTACAACCGACTGTATTTTAGCCGACAAATATTTCAACAGACAATATTTTAGCCGAAAAATATTACAGCCGACTGTATTTTAGCCGACAAATATTTCAACAGACAATATTTTAGCCGAAAAATATTACAGCCGAACGTATTTTAGCCGATAAATATTACAGCCGACAGTATTTTAGTCGACAACTAGAATTTGACAGTTGGTAACATTGATTATAATCCCACCATTCCGACCATTCGAAACTTTACGTTTTTTGTTGATTCGTAAATCGTATTGCCTATATTAGCCTTTTAAAATAAAATATCTTATTGAATTTTTATTTTTTGTATGTTATGTAATTAATATGTATTGAATATTGATGTAAAACAAATAACTATAACAATTAATAGAATAGTTTATGTATGAAATAAAACAAAATCGATGAATATACAATTTTGTAATATTATTATAATAACCTAAGTCCTAATTATTAGTATAAAAATAATAAGAAGTATAAAATTATCTATGCGTAAAATCAATCAAACGAAATTCCTTATACATAATATTACATTATATCAACAGTAGGTATTAAAATTAAAACAATAATCTTTATCTTTATATATTATTAAAACGTGAGGCGATTTCTTGTGACAGTTATATCTGAAGTTCTACCGGGCCGATTTTCACGATTTTTTTTTCAAACGAAAGTACTCGGTGTGTAGATGAGCGATCAAAAGAGAAAAGTCCAAAATAATAATTATTTAAATACTTATTATAAGCATAAAGTTTGCCTGTTACGTAGACTATTATTATTTATTTTCCAAGTTTTTTTTCATTTTTTTTACACTTTTCGCTCCTATATTGGTCACAGGAGAAGATGCTTATGTAAATGTAATGATATGTAATGTAATGACGTCACTGTCCAGCAAGCAGTCACGGCACTAGAATTTTTTTCTAGGGGGGGCAGTGGGGCAAATATTTTTTTTTACATGGGCTAAAATTTTTTCAACAAATGCTGAGGTTATTTAAATGAAATATAAATATTTTTGTATCATATAACATAATATAGCTATTAGCTATAAAGTACATACGTTTTATATTGTATGCTCTAAGAGTCTAAACAGATAATATATACAAACTTTTGAATAGTTAAAAATGTTTTAAGAATAATGTCAAATATTTTTTTTGTACCATAAAATGTCTTGTTATGGGCTATGAGATATCTATAAAATATCTACGAGATTACAAGGCTAAGTTAGTATGACCATGCCTCGTGTAAAGGGTAATGCGGATGCTACTATGACCATGACACGTGTCGGGATAGTAAGCGCACCAATAATGATGCATTTGAGATGTTATTGCACATTCTCAAATTCGTGTCCGAATTTGCAACAACAACAACAAGGACACCTGGTTTTACCCAGAAGGCAACAACACGACGTAAACAAGAGACGCACCACAATATATAAGGGAGCCCGAAGACCAGCAACGGCAGATGTACCAAAGCTATCAACAACTGAGCACTTTCACGTCACTCAGACACTTATTTAATTTGTTACATGTATTTTGTTTGTATGCAATAAAACATATTACGTTATTAAGTTTAACTTTCATTCAAATTAACCATTTGGATTCAAATCTGATACTGGCACGCAACAGTCTAATCACAGGTCTTCAACAACTATACCTATCCATAATGATAACATGATATACAAAAATGATAAGTTCTTTATGACTTTAATATTACATACCTTTGTGAATGAAAAATTATGTTTCTTTTACTTACCTACATTTCATAAATATAAATTAAAGTAATTGTGTTTAGTAATGAACAATTTGTTTCAATCATCTTTAATGCAATGATTTGGGATACGTTTATTTGTTTATTTTCAAGTTTCAAAATATGAGGAGAATCTGGAATAAAAACGTTCAAAAAAATAATTATTTAAATAGATATTAGAAGCATAAAGTTTGCCGTATTGTTACATAGCGATGCGCGTTGCTTACCGTGCACACACACACACATCTTTAGAACCCCCACTACTCCTACGTCTGCTGCAGTACTGTCGTAGTGTCGTCGTCGCGCGTCAGCAGCGATGTATTATTTCCAATAATAAATATATGAATATTGAATATAAAATATAATAAAACACGAATTTACAAACAATTTGTATTTTATCAATATAAATAATATTACTGATAATACTGTAATATTTAGTAGGTGGGTCGTGCGCGGAGTATGAGCGTTAGTTTAAAATCGTACCACCGGTAGCGTATGTAGAAACCAAAAAATTAATCGAGTGGCTGTTCTATACTATCTATGTTCTATGATTATTTCATATTTAGCATTGACGCATTGTGCACTGTTACTGTTGTGTTATCGTTGTAGTTTCGTCGTCGTATTTTATTATTATTATTTAAAATTAATACTATAGTATAACACGCTATTAATATACGCGTACCACCTATCAAGTATACATCACAGCCACGCACACAGTTCGATAGAAAATATAAACCAGATAGCCCGCAATTGTATAACAGTATAATATTATGTTCTGTTTATCGTTTCTATGGTGATTTATATTATATCTACTACGAATTACGATATTTATATTATATATAAAAAAATTATTATATTATTTATATTCATATTTTTTATTTATTTTATTATTATTATTTAAAATGGAATATCAATTAATTCCAATACCAGGCGATAGAAATTGTTTATTTCGTTCCGTGTCACATTTAATATTCGGCACGCAAGAAGAACATCAAAATATTCGATTAATAACATTTTTTGGATTAAACTTCCTGTTGGATCTCAAAGTACCTACTGAATTCGTTGATCGGGACAAAAGTTCATTTGCTAAGCTAATAGAAGTATACCAGTTATCTGTGAATATTGTTCTCCCCATATCCAAGTAGTCTTCGGACAACTCCATAACAATTTTAGTTGAAAGTCCCATTCCAGGAACTGATTCCTGTCCAGCGTATATTTTGAAACCTACTGTATATCCATCATTCGTGCATAGCTTAAAAGCCTTTATTCCATACCTATGCCTTTTATTTTGGATGTATTGACGGAACGACAAACGTCCGACAAAAGGAATAATTGATTCATCGACACATAAATTTTCACCTGGTATGTTACAATTTTTAAATTTGTTTACTAACATATCAACTAAGCCACGTATCTTAAATATTCGATCTCCTCGAGGACATTCATTATTATTACAACAATGAAAACTTCTTAGTAATAATTCAAATCGATTTCTTTTCATATAATTAGAAATGTTAGATTTATAAATATCATTTTTGCTCCAATATGACGCTATAGATGGTTGAGGAGTCAATCCCATCCACATAATGATACCCAAAAATGTCCTCATTTCTACAATGTCTGTTTCTACCCATTCCTTGAGCCTAGATTTTGGCCGTTTGGCTGAAGCATATAAACTGTTACCATATCTATTTGTTTCTATAACCAATAAATTTAAAACTTCGTCATCGACAAATAAACAAAAAAAATCTTATGGGGACCCGTTATTAAGTGTTTCAATTATATCCGGGTTAATTCCAAAAGGCTCTTCATTCGGATTGAAAACTGGACACGAAGTACTATTATTCGCTAGACCACAAATAGATGGAATGTGAGTAGGAAAAATATTAATATTTGGCTTGTGTGGTATGCTACTATCTTCTTCATCGCTTGAAGAAAAAATGTTAGAATCCTGTATAATAGTATACATATATTAGTACTTTATTATAGAATAGATTTGCGAATAAATTACGGGTTATTCAACTTTTTTGAACGTGAAAATCGATAAAGATAAATTAAAATAATCAGTAAGACCCCTCCACGCTACTCGATACCTAAAATCTAAATCTATAAATCGCATATAAATAATAATAATAATAACATACCAAAGTATAGTCATGGTCTGCATCCGAATCATCGCCAAAGTCAGATAAATCATCATCAAATGACATATTAAGAGCATCAATAATTTCGCTGTTCTCCATTACATAATATTATACGTTGCGCATCGTCAACGAGTCAAAGTAAAATGAAAATATAAAAATGATATGACAGTATGGGCTATAATAATATACTATAGGCATTGAGTACCATAACAGGTACTCGCTTGGAATCGGTTTATTTTTCTTTAAATAAACCTACAATTATACCAATAAGCTTATAAGATAAGAAAATTATTATAAATATGAAAAAAACCCAAGGCCTATGGTGTAAGCTATCTAAAAATACAACGGCGTACGTGACGAAACCAGTGAGTACCAGTATTGGTACTCACGGCGTGTGCGGACAACCCTGTAAAAATACTCCGGCAGTCAACTTGTTAATTGATTGAGTACCAATATTGGTACTCAATGACGTAATCACGAAAAACTATAAGTACCAAAATTGACCCTCAAAGCTTGAGAGTCAAATAGTGTGAGCACCAGTATTGGTACTCAAAGCGTCTAGAAGAAATATGTTAAAACTATTAAGGCCTAGGATACATATCACTTGAGTACCGAATATGGTACTCATGGCAGTCAACTTGTTAATGGAATAGAAAATACAGATAAAGACGATTTATTCAATGTAAATAGCATCGTGACATTGTTATTTGTTCATATAAAAATCTTTTTTTATATTTTGGGTAAATTAACTTACAAAATATTGTATAATAATGAAAAAAATAATAAAACATACTTCTTAGTATACTTGTAAATAAAACTGCTTAACTAAAAGTACTTAAAATACTTGTCAACAAAATATAAAAATAAAAATAAATTACTTAAAATTTTATTCTTTTTGACGAATGTGTCGTAAAAAAACAATCTAAACATAAGGCTTAGAACATCTTATACACATAGTTTGCACTTTCCGAGTGACTTTTTGTGCATGCTGTCTTCCACCTTGCTTCGCCATCTCATTATAGCATTCGTAACATCTTCCTCTCTTGCAAGTAACTAGCTTATGGTTTTCTTCTTGACTTATTTGAGAAATTTCAGATTTTTGAATTAGTGATTTTAGAATAATCTCTCTAAATTCAGTAACGCCTATTTTGTTACCAGTAACAGTAGTGAACAAGGTTAGTGCATTTAATAAACTTGTGTTTAATAATATTTCAAACGCTACTTTGCGATACCACTTCAGTGATCGTCTAAGTGGTGAATGATATGATCCCCTTAAGTCCGAAATATCCACAAATCCTTTGGCTTTATTATAGTCAAATACCACTTTTGGTTTAACAATTTTATTACCATATTTGTTAGTAGTTTCTATAACGTTATCGTTGTGTTTAGTTGATAACATTAATACATCTCTCTTGTCCTTCCACTTCAATACTAGAATATTATTTTCATTTTTATTTGATATTATTTCCCCTTTCTTTAATTTTGCATTAAATAAGTATAGCATTACATATAAATGAATGCTGCTGCATTTTTTGTTTGTATTAATTCTATTACTATTGTATACAAATATCTTTTAAGCTTATTGTACCACGAGTACAGATTGTTAAATTTTCTTAATTCAAAAATAAAAAAAAAAAAATTTGAAATTTTCTACTCTCATTATTTTTTTTATACTTGTACTTTATACTCACCATGGAACTCATCATGGACCATGCTAAACTCTTTGAAGATGACGATAATGAACTTAACGAGTACGTAAACTATGTTCGAAGACCTTATACTATAAGATGTATGATCGATCATTTTAATAAATGGGATGACTACGATTTTAAAGTCAGATTTCGATTATCTAAAGAGACGGTTATTGAAGTTTTCAATACTACAAAACATTCCATTTCATCAAACTCGGATAGGTGTGTTATTATTTATATTTATATTATACCTGATTGCAAGTATATGCTTAGCCACGAAATAAGGTATTATTCATGGGCTAAGTATAATATATTTATTTAACAATGATTTATAATTTTGAACAGGAATCATGCTGTAACTCCGGCTCAAAGACTATTATTAACTTAACGGTTTTATGCCACGGGGAGCTATTTAATTAGTGCAGGTGATTGTATTGGGGTTAGCAAATCATCAGCATGCCTCATAGTTCGAGATGTAAGCCTGGCTATAGCTAACCTTCGTAAAGAGTATGTTCGAATGCCAGATAATGATTTTGAAATTAGGCAGTTACAAAAAGATTTTTATAAAATAGCGAAATTTCCATTAGTTATTGGGGCTATAGATTGCACCCATGTGAAAATTCAAAGTCCTGGTAAGTTGTGATGTATATTATACTCGTATGTAGGTATAATAATGTAGTTACCTATTATAATAATATAATGGTTGTTTGGATTTGTGATTATTTAAACATCTACCCTAAAAAATGGCATATCAAATTTTAAAACATATTATATAATTTTTAACAATCCAAATATACTAGTTTTAATTTTTATGAATAAACATGTTTAAAAAAAAAAATGAATCATTTATTTAAAGTGGCCCAAATGCTAAGTATTTTCGTAATCGAAAGTGGTGGTTCTCATTCAATGTCCAAACAGTGGTATCTTCAAAACTAAAAATTATGGATATAAATGTACGCTGGCCGGGTTCAACTCACGATTCAACTATATTCTCCAACTCAAAAATATACCAAGACTTACATTTTACAAAGAAATGGGGCAATAGTTTAATTGTTGCAGACTCTGGATATGCCAGTACAGACCATGTTGTAACCCCATTTCTTAATCCACAGCTTGGGCCAGAAAATGTTTACAATGAATTACAGATAAGAACTAGAAATCCAGTAGAGCGCACATATAGTGTTTGGAAACGTCGCTTTCCTATATTGTCCCTTGGACTGAGATTCCAAGCACATAAGGTGCAATCAGTTATCATTGCATGTTCAGTTCTTCATAACATAGCAATTGACAAAAATGATCAAATACCTTATGATAATTCAGTAATCCAATTACCAGAAGAAGTTTTAGAGAATATACCTATAATTCAAAATAATCAGACTAATGCTAGATCTCGATTATTGAATGAGTATTTTTCACAACTGTAACTAGTATTATAATAACAGTAATAATATACGATTAAAGTAAAATAATAAATAACTATTTATATTCATTAAAAACTTATACTAATAAACTAATCATTATTTAAATTTTATAACAAAAAATAAATCAATAGTAGCTAATAAAAAAAATTGAAAGATACTATATTTTTTAATACATAATTAAATAACAAAAAAATTAAAATTAAAAATAATCAAAAAGTTTGTTTACATTTTAATTATATATAATATATTTATGAAACTAACTATTTAATAATAAACTTTATTATTTAACCTATTTTTTGTTATTATTAACAAATGTAAAATAATTAAAATGTAATTTTTCAAAAATATAATTTAAGATTAAAAATCAATGTATTAAGTCTATTCATATATATTATTATATTTTCATTTAGAAGAATTGGCATATTCATTTTGAAGAATTAACATACGTAGCTCATGTTCTACTTTCATATGTTTAATCTTCAAATCGTGGATTTCTTTTGATTGCAAAAGTTCTTGTCTCACTAATTCCTCTTGCAATGCAACTAAACTTTTTTTTTTCTGTTAGTTCTACTATTTTTTGACAAGCCGATGAGTAACATATATTTTTTTTTTCAATGAAGGATCCGGTAAGAATGGGAATAAACAAAAAAATGAGACAGGAAAAGAGGTAAGAAATATAAAATAGACTTGGGTGGATCACTGTTCAGAATGTAAAATAAGGAGGAATTTAGGTTGTGGCGGATTTGTGGGAGGCAATGAAAGGAAATTTGGACTTTTTTTTAATTGATTATTTACAATGGACAAAAATTGAACAACGGATTATAATATGATCCCCTTTAATTAGCTTCAGATCAAACACTGCACAAAAGTAATTGGTTAGTGAATGGGGTACGTAAGGTATTAAGGTATAAAAACTTAGTGCCGTATTTATAGTTGATGCCTAAGATTAAGTATTGCTTAACATATTTATGATAATTTAAAAATAATGAAATAATAACTAAAGCAATGCTTAAGGTAGGTCTCGACCAACTTTAATTTAAATAATACATTTTCTTTTCTTAAGCCAAAGTCTCGTTTATGAATCTCATTTGAGTCATAAGTACAGCTTAAGGAATACTTATTCTCAAGCATCAACTATGAATACAGCCCTTAAAAACTGGGTACTCACTTCATATTATTGTTAATCTAGCTACAATGCTCGTTGGTTAATTGTATTTTAAAATAGACATGTACAAATCAACAAACCTTAGTTGCATACTTGCATGACAAAAGATGATATGAACCAGAATAAATAAAAAGCAAAACAAGAACTCATTAATTGACTATTAACTATTTATCAAATAACTAGTGTTGTACTGAATATTTTAAAAAGTTAATGATACACTACCCAAATAATTTTGAAAAATACTTTATATACTTAATTACAAGTTAAAATATTGTTAGTTGATATACTTAACAACAAAGTAAATATATTTAAAATACTTATTCAAACACCATAAATAAAATCTCATTAAATTCAAATTAGTTTTTAAACTATTTTGATGAAATACTTTACAATACTAATAATTACAAGTCCATAATTTTGATATTGTAATTATAAAAAAATTAAATTAGAATCAATTAATAATTCACACTGAATGTATTACACAATATAACTTACAAACTTCCAATTTAAAATAATTGGTTTTTAGCAACAGAATAAAAAATTTTAATTTTCCTTTTTATGAAACTAATCTTTAGTACTCACCTATTTGGCTGTTGATCTCTTTGTCTATCAATATTTATAATATTACTTAAATTTCAAATATCTGTCAAGTGGCCTACTCAAGACTCTAAGGAAGGGGTTACCAATTAATATTTATGGAATTCCTTTATGGTAATTTTGAAAAATTTTAAGGCCCGTCAAAACTTGATGATTCCTGCTCTAAGGTGTATCTAAAACCTGAAATGTGCATTAGCTACTTACCTGGTGTCGGTATATTATTGCTTAACTTAATACTTTTCCCGTTTGTTCTTTACAATTTTATTGAATCAGCTGGTACCCAAGTAGAAGTATTCGGTACTGTATTATTAAAAAAATACAATCAATAAACATATTTTAACTACTTTTATTTTACTTACTATTTTACTTACTATCATCAATATTTAAAGGAAAAACTGTAGTAATAGATGATTCTTCAACATCATCTTCATCAGTCATACCATTGCCATTATTGTGTAACTCTTGTAATTCGGATAAGAGGGGATCATAATGTTCATTTACCAGTATAGTATTTGAAATGTCTGCTATTTTGAGTTGAAAATAATTAATAAAATAATAGTTTAATTAACTACTTACTATCAATAGCATCTGAATCAAGACCACAGGGTACACCTTCTACTGAAACTTGTATGGTTCTAAATAACTCAGCCTCATATTCTGATGATAGTTCATGGATACTAAGAGCTGGTCCTCCACCCCATCACAAATAGTGCTGATTTTGGACACCTCATCGACTTCTTAATATTTTCGTATTTCATTTTTAAGCTGTTTCCATCTCTCGGCTGTAAAAATAATAATGATAATAATATATCAACAATAATTTTAATTAAATACTAGAAAAATGTGTTCCCTATAATTTATTGGTACTTACAGAACCACCAGTTTGGCTATTAAATTCTATAGCAATATTTTCCCAACGAATATGCGTCATTTCGACGCGGCAATCTTGACGCGCGTCAAATGGACGCGGCCATTCGGACGAACGGCAATTGGACGCATAGGTACGTCATTTCGACGCATGCAATTTTGATGCCACCACTTTTAGGCGCAAGTCAATTTTGACGCAAAACAAAAATATAATTTTATACTTATTACAATATTAAGTAAAATAATACGACGTTTGTTTACTGCTCGATAGTCTTTCAATTATTTTTGGAGTATGAATACTTCTTATTTAACAATAAATATAAGTTTGAATTCGCTTCATAATATTGAGCCACATAAGTATAGGTTAAAAAAAATAGTTTATAAAAATAAAATATTTATAACATACATGGGTATTAGCCAATTTCAACGTAAAAACCTAGTATCTGTATATCTGTAATCTGAATCCCAGACGAAAAGACTTTTTGACCGATTACGGTCATATATTTAATCTTTATACTGTAGTTTGTTAATCTATATGGTCACATAAATGGTACACATTTTATCATTATCTTAATATTACGGTTTGCCGTTCAATTATACCTGTACATCAGGGGTCGGCAACCTTTTTACCTACACGGGCCATAATTTGTTTCAGTTTTTAATGGAGGGCCGCATACAAAATTAAAATATTAAAAAATATAATTTTAACAAATAATACTAATATATTTACAGATAGCAACAAACATATTATGAATTTAACATTGCAGTTGTGCTTATTAACTAATTTTTAATTAAATACATTAGTAGAGACAATTTAAAAGTTTAAAAATAATTATTAATTAATTCTTGAATGCAATTTAGTATACAAATATTAAGTTACTAGTGTGATTTTTGAGGTTGAATTTTTCCCGCCAATTCATTTATATCCGCTTTTAAATTGGATGTTGATATCCTTAAAACAGCATTCAAGTGTTCATCGCTTAACCGTGAACAATATTTATTTTTTCGGAATTTAAGTATTGAGAATGTCTGTTCACAAATATATGTGCTACCAAAAGCAGTAATCATTTTTTTAGCAAAACTTTTAATGCCTTTAAAATCTATTTCAGAAAGACTTGAATAAAATATTTTTAGGTCATTACTTTCTTTAAAAGCATTTTTAAGAATATCGTTGTTTTGCAATTCTATGACTTCCATCTGTAAATTAGATTCAACATCGTCAATGTCGACAGAAAAGGGTTTTGAAACAATTTGATTTTATTCTCTTGTACGTAAAAATCAGAAAATCGTATTGAAATTCATTTTGTAGGTTTTCTATTATATTTAAAAAATTAATTTTTGTAGTTTCCCAATTTAAAGTTGATTTGGTTGATTCTAATACAGTTTTACAGCATACAAAATGATCCAAGTGCTGTTCATTAATATGTTTGTGTAATAATTTTAATTTCACTTGAAATGATTTTATATTTGAATACATATCTGACAACAATTTGTCTTTACCTTGCAGTTTTGTATTCAGCTCATTTAATAAAGTTGTTATATCAGTTAAAAATGCCAGATTAAGAACCCACTTTTCATTTGATAATTCTGGTACAATTTTACCTTTTTCTGACATAAAAATATTTATTTCATTTCGTAAAATAAAAAACCGTTTCAAAACCACACCTCTACTCAACCACCTTACTTCGGAAAAATATATTACATCCCCATATTCAGCATCGCATTCTTCCAAAAATATTTTGAATTGACGATGTGCCAAAGCATTTTTGCGTATGTAGTTAACCGTCGATACTACAATATTCATTACATCTTTCCATGCTAAAACTTTGCAACATAATGCCTCTTGATGTATGATGCAATGAAATATCATAGGTGCTTCATGTCTTTCTTCCACCATTTTCGCATTTATTCTCCCAATTAATCCTTTATTAATTCCACTCATATTTCTACCACCGTCTGTAGTAACACTAACTAGTTTGTTCCAACTTAATCCAAGTTTTTTAAATGTTTTGTCAATTTCGATAAATAAGTCTTCTCCCGTTGTAGTTCCCTTCAAACTACATAATTCAGCTAATTCTTCAGAAATATTGAAATTAAAATCAATTCCTCGAATAAATATTAATAACTGAGCAGTATCACAAACATCAGTACTTTCGTCAGTTGCGATAGAAAAACAATCAAATTTAGAAACTTTTTCTTTCAGTTTGAATATTAAATTTGTTCCTAACTCTTCGGTACGTCTAACACAGGTCCTAGCTGAGAGACTGATGTCTTCAAATTGTTTTTTTTTCTCAGGGCATATTTCATTACAACGGCTAACATACATTTTTTTATAAACTCAGAGTCGTTGAATGGACGATTACACTTGGCTATCATTTCAGCAACTACGAAACTAGCTCGTACTCCTGATTCGTTTTGATTATGTTGTAATTTAAAACTATTTTGTTGACTAGTTAATGAACTTTTAAATTGTTTATTTTAATCTGTCTAAGATCACCAGTGAGAGTGTCAAATTTTAATTTATGCTCTGTTTCATAGTGACGTTTAACATTATACTCTTTTACAGTTAAAATGGTTTTTTTTGCAAATTAAACATAATAGTTTACCTTTATTTTCGATAAAAAAATATAAATCTGTCCATGATTCGTTGAATGTACGATGTTCATCACTAATTTTACGTTTTTTTGACATTGAATTGATAGGTTATTATAAAACAGTTGAAATTTAAACTTCACGTTGGAATGTTTCGAAACGAATTGCACTAAGCCACTAAGGCCATAACCAATACGTATTTGTCGTATTCGACGATATATACATTACATAAGATTAGATTACGTTTTCGATCATCGCATTGATTAAATATTATTTATATATTTTATAATAATTTAAGCTACAAAATTAAAATTTTAAATACCATGAATTATATTTGGAGGGCCGCAACAAAAAGTTCCGAGGGCCGCATGCGGCCCGCGGGCCGCGGGTTGCCGGTGCCTGCTGTACATTAATACACGGGTGCGTTAGTGTGCTTTATATCGTGTAGTGAGTCGTACGCTTTTAAAAATTATCAACTACCTATACCTACATCTGTTAGTGTGCTTTATATATTTTAACTTGTAAAAAAAAAAAAAAATTATAACATGCCATTGGAGTTTGTAAAAAGCTAACGGGGAAAAGATCTCCTTGTTCATGGTGGATTTGTTTATAAAAAAGATAGAGAAGGTAAAGAAAAAATGATATGGAGATGCAACGAAATTAAAAATTGTCCAGGACGAGCACATACAATGCAAGGTATATATTATTTCTTTATGTATTTATTTTTATTTTTCATATTTTGATAATGTTAGACACTTCTGTGTCTGTTAAAAGAACTAAGGAAAAATCCAAAATTATTATTAATAATTGATTATAAATATAACTTACTCGAATAGTTATGGTTTTTTTTATAAGTACCTACATATTGTAGACTATTAGTGACCATTTTTAACACTCAATTGTACTTGTAGGAGAAATAATAAAATCCATAGATCATAATCATGTAAAAGACGTTGCAAAAATTTAAGCTAAGAAAACTATAAATTTAATAAAAGAATATGCAATAACAACAATAACAACTACAAGAGCTATACTGGGAGAAACGTCAGCACAGGTAATAAAATATTATTATTTATATTTATATAATATTAAGCCCCCCAGCGGGCCACAGCACGTAATCAAATCAC
This sequence comes from Aphis gossypii, assembly GCF_020184175.1. NCBI lineage: Eukaryota > Metazoa > Arthropoda > Insecta > Hemiptera > Aphididae > Aphis > Aphis gossypii. Next base: position 58,212,726 of record NC_065533.1, read on the forward strand.
ACCAAATGAAAATGTGTTAACTCTACTAATCACCTATTTCGAAACTACGTGGATCGGAATTTTGGACAGGAGAGGTCGACGTCGACAACCACAATATCCTATCGAAATATGGAATTGTTCAGAACGTCTTCAATCTGATCTGCCGAAAACCATTAATAGTATTGAGGGCTGGCATAATGCATTTTCGGCATTAATAAATTGTAAAAAACCAGTCATATGGAAGTTTATAAGTGCATTGCAAAGAGATGAAAGTTTAACAAAAGTAATAAAAGAACAACTAATTGCTGGGTATGCACCAACTAAAAATAAGAAGTACAAATAGACTCATCCAAAAGATTAATTCAAATATGTACAAATGCAAGTGATATTACAACCGACGAAGTGCTTCGAGGGATTGCGCACAATTTAAAATTTTATAAATAATTAAATTGAATAATATTTTCTACAAATGATATATTTTTATAAACTATAAACTATTTTATTAACCTATATTTATGTGGCTCAATATTAAGAAGCAAATTCAAACTTAACAAAGTATAATATAATAATGTTATAGTATATAATATAATATAGTATAAAAAGTTACAAATAGTAAAAAAACATACGTCGTATTATTTTACTTAATATTATATAAATAAGTATAAAATTATATTTTTGTTTTGCGTCAAAATTGACTTGCGCCTAAAAGTGGTGGCGTCAAAATTGCATGCGTCGAAATGACGTATGCGTCCAATTGTCGTTCGTCCAAATGGCCGCGTCCATTTGACGCGCGTCAAGATTGCCGCGTCGAAATGACGGGACACCTTTCCCAACACTTCTCCTTGTCTTTCCAGGTAACAGCATTGGACGTTTTATTTTCCAATACTGCTTTCCTGGAAAGAGCAATTTTTAACAAAAGTTCTTTATTGGAAAAACTGAAATTAGATGAACGTTTTCTTTTGATTGATGAACTTATTATAGAAAAAATGTATTGTAAAAGTATTATGTAACAAATTAATAATTATGTAAAGATCACGATTCACGGTAAATACACAACAATCACTTTCAATTTTCAAAACACAATCACTGATACTAACAAAAACAAATAAGCAAAATAATAAAATATAATAGTGATCATACACTTTTTGCAGTATGACCACTCGTAAAATCAATATATCTTATGAATGGTCATACTGTAAAAAGTGTATTATCTTATTTTGTTTTTGCTATTATCAGTGATTGTGTTTTGAAAGTGCCAGTTGCGAGTTGATTTTACATTATACGTTTGTAGACTTGTACTTTGTAGTTGTGTAAGTGAAGAATATAAAATGAGTGGGTTAAGTAAAAGGAAACGTTCCAATACTTTCAGTTTTACCGAAAAGGAACTTTTATTAAAAATTGATCTTTCCAGGAAAACAGTGTTGGAAAATAAATCATCCAATGCTGTTACCTGGAAAGACAAAGAAAAGACTTGGGGAGAAATTGCTGAACAATATAATAGCCAATCACCAGGATCTGTAAGAATATATCATATTTTTGTACAATTGGTAATTAGTAGGTAAGTATTTAATTCATTTTACTTTAATAGCCAAGAACTGCAAGTTATTTAAAACAAAAATATGACAACATAAAAAAAAATTTAAGAGGTAACAAATCTCAGCTTTTTGTTACTGGTGGTGGTCCTTTTAAAAATTTATCTGAACCTTCTACAGAACTTGAATCAGAACTATTCAGAACTATTCAAGTATCTGTTGAAGGAATTAACTGTGCATTTGATTCTAACGTCATAAGTAAGTTAATTTACATTTTAATTTATTTAATTACAGTTACTTTTTTCTCAGTTCGATCATATCATGACTATATGTTATAATAATTAATTATTTGAGAAAACAATAATTGTAAATATTTAGTAAATTATGTATTATACTAAACAGCAGATAATTCAAATGGAATCATTGATCCAGTGTATGATCAATTTGAAATAGAAGTTTGGCCAACTGATGAAAATAATAAAAGCGGAGACCTTATCACAGAAGACATTTTGCAATCAAATACTAATGTCATACAAAGTGAGTTATATAAAATCAAAAGAAAAGAAATTACAACATTACTATAAACAGAATTAACTTAGCTCTTCTTTTATTATAGTACCAAGTGTATCAACGTGGACTTCTTCTGATTCTGTAAAATTAACCTTTTTTTTTTTTTTTAACGGTATCGTAGAGGGGCCAGAGACACCCGCAGGTATTTCGTCAGCTCCCCCCACATCATTTATTGACCACAGATCTTACAATATTAATGTATATACATAGACTTTACAATCTATTTACAGTCTATTTACATGCAGTAGATGGCCCTACACCATCCAAGAAGCAGCCTTCGGCCCACAACAAAGAAGGCTTAACTACAAGGTTTTACTCTTGACGTTGTCGCTCCCTCTCCTCCGCTTCTCTCTTCGTCAGCACCTCCTTCACGAACTGCACCACCGCCGTCCAGTTGCTCCTCGACTCCAGCATCTTCCCCACAACGGTCTCGGGAGTGAATGGGTCGTTGATTACAGCCTTAAGCTTCATTCTCCGACGCCACCACCTGTCGCACAGGAAGAACGCGTGCTCCGCGTCGTCCACTGGCGCGAGACAGTCCACACACCCGGGGTTGTCCAACTTGCGAATCCGGTGCAGATACTGGCCGAAACATCCGTGTCCCGACAGGAACTGCGTCAGGTGGAAGTTCGTCGTCAGCCCGTGGCTCCTAGCGCACCAGGCACGGACGTCCGGGATCAACCGCCTCGTCCAGCTTCCCTTTTCTTCCAATGACCATCTCTCCTGCCATGCCTCCATGGTGTCGGTTCTCGGATCGTTGTCTCTTGATGGGGCCGCGGGGGCCCGTCTCCGGTCGAACGTCGCCTCTCTCTCCTTTGCCAGGAGGTCTGCCGGCGGCGTTGATGCGATCACGTTCGTGGCCGCCTCGGAGACGGTGCGGTACGCGCACACGCAACGGAGAAGAACTCTCCGTTGACCTCTGTTTAGGGTCCTGACGTTCCCCGGCACGAGTTCCAGCGTATGCGCCCAGCTAGGGGCTCCGTACAGGAGCACGGAGTGCACCACCGACGACAGGAGCCGCCGTTGGTCCTCTCGGGGCCCACACACGTTCGGCATGATCCTGGCTAACTGGTTCCCGATCTCCGCTGCTCTGGCTGCCGCTTTCTTCACCTGGCCCTTGAACAGCATCGACTTATCCACCACCATCCCGAGATAGGTCATCTCGGTCGAGAGCTGGACGTCGCTGCCGCACACTTTGATCGCTGGCTGAGTGTACTTGTACCTCGACGTGAAGAGGACGGCTTCCGTCTTCTCCACCGCGATCTGGAGGCCGAGGTCGGTGATCCGCCGCTCCACCAAGGACAGTGCTTCGTTCGTCACAGCTTCCAACTCCTGGGTCGACTTGACCCAGGTGACCAACATCGTGTCGTCCGCGAATCCCAGCAGCTTGGATCCGCTGGGCAGCTCGGTTCTAAGGACGGTGTCAAATGTAGCGTTCCATAGGAGGGGGCCCACGACGGAACCCTGGGGCACGCCTCCGGTGATGTCGATCTCCAGAGTACCACCCTCCGCGCAGTGTGCGTGCACGGTTCCCGTTCTCCCGGAGAAGTACGACCGGAACATGTTCTGCAGGTACTGCGGGACGCTCCATCCCGGCAAGGCATCCATGATTTCCGACCACTTGATGGAATTGAACGCGTTTTTGATGTCGATGCTGACGGCGACACAATACTTACCTCCGTCGACTCCTTCCAAGATGTTTTTCTCCAACTCCCGCACCGCGTCGTCCGCGGACTTGCCTTTCCTAAATTCAAACTGATTGGCCGACAGCCCACCGCTATTTGACATGTGGTCCTCGAGACTTCGCGCGAGCAGGAATTCGAGGATTTTGCCAACGTCGTTCAGCAGGCAGAGGGGTCTGTAGGAAGAGGGCACACCGTCTGGCTTGTTCCCTTTCTTCAGCAGCACCACTCTGGAGGTCTTCCACTCCGCAGGGAACGTTCCTCTGCGGAGGCAGCTGTTGTACAGGTCCAGCAAGATGTTCGGGTGCGCCTTGTGTACCGCTTGCAGTATCTTGCCGGTGAGTCCGTCCGGGCCGGGGGCTTTGTTCTTGCTGCCCGCCCTCTCCACTGCTGCGTCCACTTCCAAAGCCGTGAACGGGACTACTGGATCCGCAGGAACCAGCGGGCCGTCCGTTCTCTCTTGATGTCTCGGGAACAGGGTGTCGACAACCGTCTGCAGAGTCTCGTGTTTCATCGAAGCCGTTGGTAGGGGACCTCTCAGCTTGCGCATCACCAGTTTGTACGGCTTTCCGAACGGATCGGCGTCCACTGAGGAGATGAGCTCTTTCCATCACGTCCTCTTGCTGCGCTAGATGGCGATCTTCAGCAGCTTTTTGGCTTCCCGGTACGCGCCGTTGGTCGCGGCGAGCTCTGCTTCAGCCCGTTCAACGTCGAACTCCTGTTTCAGGCGGCTTCTTAGTCTTGACACTCGGGCGTTCATCCTCGTCACCCGGCGTTTGGCCCTGGTGCAGTCGGCGCGGAGAGCCTCGATGTCCGCGTTCCACCAATGAACGGGAGGCTTCCTCGGGTTCGGCGTCCGACGGGCGGGAAAGGCGAAGTCGCAAGCGGCTGAGACCCTCGACCGAAGTGCGGAGGCCCCACGCTCAGCGTCCTGCCAGTCCCGGGGGCTGTCTTCTTCGAGCCACTCGGCCGGGATCAGTCCGGCTAGGAAGGTGTTGTTGGCGACACTGCCCGCGGTGTTCCAGACGCGTGGGGCGACGTTGGTCGCAGGAGTGACCCTGTGTTGATCACGTCCGGGTGTCAGGGAGAACCTGAAGTAGTGGTGGTCGCTGTTGTTGAACACCGACTCCAGTACTCTCCAGTCTGCGATGCGAGCTGCCGAGCGGAGCAGGTCCTGGAAGTCTTCGATGGGCTTGTTGGGCGACGCGTAGCAGCAGTACACTTGGACGCCTTTGAGCCGGGCTGACACAAACTCGGGGTCACTGATGACGTTGGCCACCGTTACCCCCGTGTTCGCGACATAGTTGGCTGCCTTCCGTTGTCCGGCGCTCGCGTGCCAAGCACTGGAGTTTGGATCCGCCTTGTAGGAGTCGCTGATCAGGGCGACGTCGACTCTCTCTTCAACCATGAATTGCGCGACGAGGTCTTGTGCCACGCGACAGTGGTTGAGGTTGCACTGCACGAAGTTGAGTCCCATCACTCCGTTCTGCAGGCGCCTCACGTCTTGAAGTTGAGGGCTGCGGCTGCTGCTGTTGTTGTGTCTGCTTCTGGAGGGCGCAGTCCTTCACCAGGTGGTCGTCCTTCTAGCATCTTTGGCAGCGGCGGGGCTTGGCCTCGCCCCGGCACTCGGCAGCTAGATGCCCTTTTCCTTGGCAGCGGAAGCACGTTGGCTGGTTGTTAGCCAACAGCTTGACCCTGCACCTGGTCCACTCCACGGTGACCGCTTTCTTCTCCGCCAGCGTGATGGCGTCCTTCAGCGGCAAATGGAGGCTCGCAACAAACTCTCCTCTTCCTCCAGAGTTCTTTCGGATAGTCACGTTCTCGGAGGTGACTCCGCTAACTCCGGTGACTCCCGCCCGCGTGACGCCGGCGATGACGTCCTCAGCCTCTGCCCATTCCGGAACTCCTAGCAGTAGGACGGGCGTACGGGGCTCGGGTAGCCTTACCCTGGCCGCGTCTCATACCACCTCGCGGATCTTCCCGGCTAGTAGAGTGGCTTTTTCATTCCCCTCAACCTCGAGGAGAATACCGCCCGCCCTGGTCTTCCTTGTCGTCAGGACCTTGACTCCAAGTGACTGAAGGTTGATCGATCCCGACACCTTCATCACGGAGGCTAGGGAGCCTCCTTCAGCCGGGCGGTCGATGGTGACCGCCATGGATCGCGGAGCCCGCTTCCGCAGTAGCGCCACTTGGTCGGTGGCCGATCGTGGTTGTCGGGCCGGCTTCGGTGGCCTCTTCTTCCTCACGACCTCGCTCCATGACTGTTGCTGCTAGGGCTGCTGCTGCGGTTCCTGCTGCATCTGTTGCCGCTGCCGGTGCTGCACCTCAAGCTGCACTGGTCGCTGGTTCTTCTTCTGCAGCTGTTGGGGCTGCTTCTGTTGCTGCTGCCGTTTCTAGTAGTATACATTTGTATGTTCTGCGCACTTTTGACTGCGGAGATTGCAAATTTTTAAGGGGGATTTTTCCCCTCAAACTTTTTTTTTCTCCGCTCTACCAGACTGCGGTGATTTTAAAATTTTTAGGTGGATTTTCCCCCTCAAACTTTTTTTTCTCCGCTGTACCAGTAAAAAAACACTGATTTTCAAAAACCATAATGTATGTTCTGCGCACTTTTGACTGCGGAGATTGTAAAATTTTAAGGGGGATTTTCCCCCTCAAACTTTTTTTTTCTCCGCTGTACTAGTAAAAAACACTGATTTAAAAAAATTTAAAACCATTATTTTTTCCCCTGTTACACATAAAGTTTAAACAGTGTATACACTATTTATTTCCCGTGTATCACAGACGGAGTATTCCGCTACAACCAATAAATTTTTTTCTATGTTACACATAAAGTTTAAGCAGTGTATATACACACTTCATAATTATATTTTTTAGTCATGTTTTTTTTTAAAAAAAAAAATAATACGTTTTGGTTCAAAATAAAAAATATATATTTATATGTATTGTCTCATTATTCTAAATTAATTTTAAATTGATTAAACTAGTTTTCTTACTTCTCTAGTAAAAGGTACATATTCTACAATGCGATCATGAATTAATAAACAATAAGCAGTTACACCTGAAAGAGATTCTGATGCTTCAATTTCTAATTGAACATCTACTGATGAAGCTGTAGCTGAATCATTCTGTTTTGACGTATCGATAACAATAATTGGAGCTTGCGTTAGAAATGTAGATGGGCTTAATATCGGGTTCCGAATACTTTTTTCATAGTACGATTCTTGAAACGATGTATACATATCATATAATAAGGTAAAATATTTTAGCAAAATCCAAATTTAAATTATCATAAGGATATGCTATTGAGTTTAAAAATACTTTTACATTAGTTATATTACAATGATCGAATACACCACAATCTTTTTCTAACGAATTTTTACGTCCCTTTTGTAATCCGATTATAATGAATCGAGGTTTTTCTAATTTTGAAGCAGTTTTTAGGTTCCATACAACTTTTTTTGTGGTTCCGAGTTCAGGATATTCAAAAGTTTCAAAAGATCTGAACGGGATAAACAAACTTTTTTCTTTTTCAATAAGTTTTAATAATTTTAACCTTTCTTCATCATCAACAGTAATATGTGGAACCTTCCAAACTATTTTTTTCAAAACAACTTTTCCAGAATTTGTACTTCCACTAGTAATTACTTTTAGAGCGTTTAAATCGCTATGACTTCGAGTTAATATTAGTTCTAATCTAGAATTAACTAATATCTTTTTAAAGTCTTCAAATAGACCTAACCAATATTTTAACGGAATGCATGCACTAAATTCTCCATTACTATTTGCTGGGTTTGAACTATTTTTAAATATCCAACCAGCATTTTCATAACAATTATAATTATCAGGTGTACCTGATAGATAACCTTTTAACGAACTGGTAATACCAAGTACACGTGTACTATCTACTTCTATTCCATTGATTTCAAGTCGTATTTGTTCAAAGAGATAGGAAAAACCGTTATTAGTAAGTTTTACTTTTCCAGCATCTGATACTTCACCTTCTAAATATATAAAGCTTTCATTCAGATACGGATAAACATCTGTTTGTTGGATTGATATACGTATTTCATCATTATTATTAAATGAAGTTGTATACGGTGTATATGAATGATATTCGATTTTCGTAATTTTAGAATCGGTTTCAAACGGTGAACTTATATCTAAAATATCACTTTCTGGCATTCTGCTTTAATTTATAACCTAAAGCCTTTAAAATTGTTTTATTTTTTTTACTTTATTCGATGTTACCGGTAACGCTTTAGTTATATGACTAGCAAGATTTATCTTTTGTAATGGGCTTATATTAAATTTTAATCCCATCTTAAGATCCGTAACGTTTAATATGTAGATTGATTACTAATTTTTCACCTAAATTGTTTATCGGATTATGATCTTGATCAACTAATTGTATAGTTATTAAATCGATATTTGTTTTATTTAATTTATAATATATTAGGTTAGTTGGAGATTGAATCAGCTTCGCCCCTATGTTCTCAGTAGGAGAAAACTCATAAATTGAATGACTTGGCATGTGGTTGTTGAATGAACCTTGAGCTATACTGCACATTACTTTTATTGAATTAACATTGTTTAAATTTACCACTTTCTTTGAACGATGACCATCAATGTTTTGCAAGTGTGGTTCATAATTTGTTTTTTCAAATCCTAATAAAGGTCCTATACTGTTTGCTACGTTAAAACGTATTGTTGCATTACTGAATATGGTTGTCTTAAAATCTACTTGATCAATCCCGATATCAAAAGTTATTTTCTCTGTTAGTTGTATTCCAATGTATTCGTTAACATTATGAAAGTCATCTATTTGCGTTAAAATTTGATTTTTAATATCCTTAATACCGTAACACCCTTTTTTCAGTGTGATAAAACAGGTTGGAAATTTATTATTATTTAGTAAACGATCGGGGTTTTCTAAATGTATTTCAAACTGGTTATTAGTTTCATTTATGTTTGGAAATGTATTATATGTTTGTAAATTTAACAAAGCAATTTCCGAGTCATCGTACACATCAATTGCTGGAAAATAATGTACAGATAATGTAGTTGTATTACCAGTTAAACTTAATGTAATTGATTCATACATTGTAAAAATTCAAGACATAAATGTCCACAATTAAATGAATTAAAATCTTGATAATTTGAATAGTTATATATAATCGTGTTTCCTTTGAAATAGTTTTGTAATTCAATTGGTGGAGGTAAATCACCGAAGCTATCAAAATATACAACCTTATCTTTAATTTTGTAAAACGCTACCCAATGACTTCCATCACCTGAAGATACGTCTAAGTTTAATATACCACATTCAATTGTTCGTGGTTTTTTAGGTAAGTCATCTCGTGAAAAGACTCCTCGGAAATGATTGATATTAAACTTTGCAATGTATTTTATAATGTCTCTAGATGTGAGTGGTCTGTCAGGTAACGTTTTTATCAGTTTTTTTTCCTTGATCCATTATTGATTAAATTCAATCCGCTACCTTTTTTTTTCGAATTTTGAATTGCATTATAAACACTAGCACTCCCAGACATTAAACTACCGAGAGCTGATAACCCTGCGAAAATAGGAATTAGAGGAATCGCACCTCCTGTCTGACCTGGTGTTAAAATCAATCTTTTACCATTAGGATTTTTCTTAACCTTTCCTTTTTTTGCAGCTAGTGTTCTCTTTTTTATTTTTTTATTTTTTATGTTTACCTTTATAACTCATACCTATTTTCTGTTTAACCTTCATCATACTTTATTTCAGTATTTATAAAGAAGTTTATAAAACCTTCACCAGTCTTATCTGATTTCTACTTACAGGTTGAGCACACTATCTTTCACTGGTTATAAATTTAAAAGATCCAGAGTATTTATAAGAAAAAAAAATGGATTTGATTGAACAGAAAGATAAATTAGATATTTCGAACGTTGATACTCAAATAATAAAAAAAACGTCAAGACATGGACCGTTATTACCTGATACTATACGTGCTATTATAGTCGGTCCTAGTGGTTCAGGTAAAACAAATATAATGTATAATCTAATCACTCATGAAAACGGAATAAGATTTGAAAATATTTATTTATACTCAAAAACTTCTAATCAAGAAAAATATGTTTTATTAAAAAAATAATAGATGATATAAAAGGTGCTAACATTTTTATATTTTCAGACGCTGATAAAGTTATAAAACCGAATTTAACTAAAAAGAATTCTGTAATAATTTTCGATGATGTTTTATGTGGTCCGCAGTCGATAATAAGAGAATATTTCGGAATGTGTAGACATTCAGGTGCTAGCTCTGTATTCTATTTAGCACAAACATATTCTAAAATTCCGAAGCAACTGGTAAGAGATAATTCAAATTTATTAATAATTCTAAAACAGGATGATACAAATTTAAAACATATATTCAATGATCATTCATCAGCAGATATGGATTTCTCAGAATTTCGGAAAATTTCTCATTTCTGCTGGAATCATAGTGATTACGGATTTATGGTTATTGATAAAACACGTGAAATGAATGAAGGTAGATATAGATGTGGTTTTCATACTTTTATTAAAAAAAAATAAGTATATAAATATAGTTGTAATATAGACAAAATCTACATAGCATTATCTTTAGTTGAAGGAAACAGATATATTAAGTTCATTATTTTCAATGAATAAAGATAAAGTTTTGTTAAAAAATTTGATATTATCAAAAAAAAATATCAAACGTAAAATAATGAACATGAAGCGTGGTGTTATAGATTCTGATAACTATTTTCGCGAAACATTTATACCTTTACTCAAACCATTGACTTCAATTCCAGAAAAAAACACTTCATTTATTTCTGACACTACTAAAAAAAAAATACCTTGATCACTAGTGATGGAGATAGCGAAAACGAATCAAATTCATCGTTCGATAATTTTTTAATTTCTAATCCTAAATTACAGCGATATGATAAATCGTATGGCATGCATTATGATTCGGTTAATGATCAACTTAAAATATCAGATATTCCTGTCACTTTTGATCATGGTAACTTACGCTTGCTTGATAATTACTACCCTTGGACTAAAGGACTTTGGTCTTTATTATGTGAGAAAGTACCAAAAAATATGACGATAGAAGATATGGAATCATATTATAATATTCTAAAAACAAGTAAAGTTTATTTAAAGGCAGACGGGAAACCTAAAACCTCAAGATATTTCAAATGGATGAACGTTGTAAAACCTCTATATGATCGAATGAAAATTGATGAAAAACAATTAAATGAGGAAGTATTGAAAATAAATAACACAAAAGTTAAAACTCCTTCTCAATTAAAATTAAAAGAATTTGATAACTTTTTATCTAGCTCAGGCGCAAAACGAAGAAACATTATTAATGATACAGCCATATCAAATGAACCATTTGATTTTTCTTCTTCAGTGATTAATTCTAAATTTGAAGAACCTCCAACTGATCAGCTATTTAACTTTAGTTTATCACCGTCAGTTAAGAAAGGATCTGGTTTATATAAAGATGTAATACCTCATACACAATTAGTGTATTATGATGATCCAAATGAATTAGTTGTTAGATTAAATCTTTTAACATCGTCCCAAAATGCTGGTAATACTGGTGTAAATAATGAAATCATATCTATTATAGAAGAATTACGTGAGAGGAATATTATAGTTTAATGTCTACATTAGAGGGTTTAGCTAATGAGCTACATCGACCTGCAAGAAAAGTATTTCCAAGACGTAGTATAATAACACGATTTAAAGATGACCTTTGGCAAGCTGATTTAATGGATATGCAATCTCATTCTAAACAAAATCTTGGTTTTAAGTATATTTTAGTTGTTATAGATACATACACGAAATATGTATGGGTAGAATCATTGAAAAATAAAACAGGAAAAGAATGTACAAAAGGTATGTTTATATATTAAAACAAGCTAATCCAAAATTATTACAAACAGATAATGGTACAGAATTTTATAATAATCAATTTCAACAGTTAATGAAAAAAATAAAATTAGACATTATAGTACGTATAGCGTTATCAAGTGTTCAATTGGAGAACGTGTTATACAAACTCTAAAAAATAATATATACAAACATTTTACTGCAACAGGTACATGGAATTGGTATAACAAAATATCAAAAATTATTATAATTATAATCATACAAAACATAGATCAATTAAATGTACACCATATGAAGCTAGAATAAATACAAGTAAAATCAAATCAAATATACAAACAAATAAAACATTATATAAACCAAAATTTAAAATTAATGATAAAGTAAGAATATCAAAATATAAGCATATATTTAGTAAAGGATATACACCAAATTGGACAACAGAAATTTTCACAGTTTCAAAAGTTTTACATACAGAACCAATAACTTATCAGCTAAAGGATGGATCAAACAATATAATTCTAGGTGGTTTTTATGAGCAAGAAATTAAATTGACTGATTTTCCGAACACATTTCTAATTGAACGTATTATAAAAAAAGTTAAAGATAAAATGCTTGTTAAATGGATGGGTTTTGATTCCAGTCATAATTCATGGATATTATCGAAAGATATTATTAAATAATTTTTTTTTATATATATTTTACCTTTTTATAAAAAATAAAAAAAAACAGTATTAAATTAAATTATTTTAGTTATTCATATAATGTTTTCCTTTCACTTTGAACGATACCTACTGATGATAATATTTAAATTTTAGAAATAATTATTATCACTAGATAGCGTGGAAAAAACACCTACTGATGATAAATTTAATTTAGAAATAATATTATCACTAGATAGCGTGGAAAAAACACCTACTGATGATAATAATTAATTTAGAAATAATTATTATCACTAGATAGCGTGGAAAAAACACCTACTGATGATAATTAATTTAGAAATAATTATTATCACTAGATAGCGGGAAAAAAACCTACTGATGATAATAATTTAAATTTTTTAGAAATACTTAATATCGATTTTCTTAAACATAGTGAATATTAGAATAATTATTTTTTAATTATAATGTTCGTATGCTAGTGAGTTAATCCCATCGTTTGTTATAAAACGTTTATCATCGTTACCACTTAGTACAAGCTTATTCATTGTTTTAGAATGAACAACATGTTTATTCGATTGAATAAAATTCATGTTTCTACAAGTTTGTTTATTATCAAGAGAGATATGGTTTATGTACGCATTTAATACTTCTATATAATTTTTAAAATACATATGTTGATTAATTACATATTTTTTTACACCTTTAGCTTTTTTAACCTCATCGTTGTTTTCAGTCTTGTAAGCATATAATTTCGGTCTTAATGAAACAAATTCTTTTAAAATTTTTCCCCCCATTTCATCTTTAAAATAACCAGGTTGATTTTTATGATTTTCGCTAAAACAATAATGATCTTTTGGATAGTTTGATGTATCAAAATACGGAAATAAATCATATCTAATATCATCAAAAAATTAAATGTTCGAATATTATATACCAAAGAATCTGTATCCGAGTACAATAATCGTATTTTATTATTATATTTATTTTTCATTACATTATAATGAAAATCATACATAAATGTTTTCGAGACATCTAAAATTGCAGACCCTACATAAATTGCTTTATCGAATTTGATAGTTTCCTTATGTTGGTGAATAGCCATAAGATTTTCAGAGTATATAGTTCTATCTTTAAAAGTATTTTTCATCATCAATTTATTTGCTTGTTTATCTGATGTAACCAGTTTTAAAGAAACTCTAGTTCGAACATTCTCCATACATTTACCAAAAACGCTATTAATTAATAATTTCCAAAAATCTTTTTCAAATCTATTTTTAGCTTCTCTCCTCATTCTCGTACATAGTTCGATATATGAGGCCATCCATTTACTCTGTGAAAATTTGATTGATCGATGAATTTTTACTAATTTAAGACCATTAGCAATTGCTTGTTTTAAATTTTTATAGTGTAATATATATTTTTTTTGATGATAAAGTAGTTAATAATTTTTTAACTTTTGAATTTGGAGGACATTCGTTTAAAGGTAAAAACGGGAAATCATTATGTTTTTCATGTAAATATTCAGGATAATCAATATCAACTTCTAATATATATCCGACTTTTGAATCATCAGGAATTTTAGTAACATCTATGTTCAAGTCATCAACCCATTCGAAATCTTTGAAAGGTAGCTCAGTTAACATCGATTTTCCATATAAATTTACACAATCAAGATATGTAATCCATGAAATTGATTTATTAGGATTATAGTTCAAACCTTTAATGTTTGGTATGTTTGCTTTAGCATATCTTTTAACTGATTGACAGATACCCCCTCTGATTGAGGATTCAAAATATAAAAGCATGTTATAATCAGCCAATTTTTCTAATTTAACCTTAGTATATTTAAGCATACAATCGAAAGCAAAGCCTGGAGCAGTCATATAATGAGCAGGATCTAGACTAAGAGTAGATAAACATAAATCTCTAAAATTTTCGAACACATCCGTTAGTATGGTGACATCAGTTTTCAAATAAAGATCACTATACTCACCCAAAGTTTTAATATTAAATACTTTCCAAATTTTTTTAGCATGAGAATAATCATTATTATTAATTTCTTCATTTTTTAAAGAGTTATAAAATGCAGATTTTGAAGGTAATCGAGTTTCGTTTAATTTACTCCAACTATCAATATACTCATAAGGGAAAACCCCTTTTCGTGTGACTAAATCAAATGTTTTATTAGAAAATAATTTTAAAGTTTCTTTAAACCTTGATTTATCTTCAAGTAAATTTTTTGCAAGCTCGCTTAATGAGGAGGCCATAAAACGGAATGTATCAACGAATTTTATACTAAATCTCGGAGCAACCTCTTTACTAAAAGATATATATTTTTCTACAGATTTGGAATAACATGTATATTCTTATCATCAAAACCAAGTTCTCGAATTATAAAGTGACTATCGTAAGATAAGTTATGAAAAAAAATTGGAACAAATGATGGGTTGGTTATTTCAAAATTACATTTAAAACAAATACATTGTCTATATTTACCAGTAATATGACAGTGATCTCTAACTTTAAATAATTCATTTTCTTCAAAAGATAATAAACATATTTTACAAACCTTTGCTATTTGAAATTCTTTTTCCTCCTTTTCAGTCAACGTAATCATTGGTACATTAATTTGATAAATATCATTTATTTTTTTTGAAATATCAATCATATTTTCCATAAAATTTTTTGCCGCATCAATACCTCTATAAATTATTATGTTTGTTGGAATTTTAAACTGTTGCATTAACTTTTCTGTGATAATATTATAGTCAACTTTTACATAAAATGCATAACTCATAATTTCATGTAAATGTGTGATATAAGTTTTACTAGTTTTAGTGAATTCATTTGTCTGTTTAGGTTTTAAAATACATTCAAAGTCAGCATAAATAACAAATGGTATTCTAGAAGTTTTTTTATAACTTTTAAAAAATATGAATTTATTTTCTTTTCCTTCTTCAAACATTATCGGTCTTCCTAATTTATTCTTACTACACATTTTTTTATGTTCAGTTAATCCTGTTATCACCCCAAAGTTTACTTTTACATGGTTTATTTCCAAAAGTTGTAAAACACCTCTTACAAATAATTAATTTAGAACAATTTTTAGTTTTCTGACTTCTAATAAATCTTGAAAAATCTTTAATATAACAATAATGTGATGTTTTATGATTATTGACAAAAAATAAATCAAAATGATTTTTTTCTTCTTTATTATTTATAAATAGAGGGAAAATAGTACCTTTATTATTTAAACTATAAACATTAACTGAAACATTATTTAAACGTTCAAATTTTTTAATTTGATTTATTGGTGTTGGGAAATCAATACATTTAAAATCTAACCCACTCTTTTTTTCAAGAAAATCAAAATATTTTTGGTTAAATCGTGATTTATTAGAACGCTTATCATATTTGGTTAGTATAGAATATTTAAAACAGTATTTATCTTTATTTTTAACGTTTATAATAGCCTTTTTTTCTCGTATAAATTTAGGTAAATCTAAATATGTACCTCCTTTTAATGGATTTACTAAATTGATTCTCAACTGTAACCCATCTATTGAAACAAGTGTCCATCCTGAACCTTTAGCAATAAATTCAGATTCTTCAGCTAATATTTTATCAAACTTTATGTTTAACAAACTAGCGAAATCGGATGAATTACATGCTAAAACATTCGAAGTTTTAAAAGCCACATCTTGTTTATCATGTTATAGGACGTGTGTAAGTAGCGTCAACGTGTAAATTAAATTTGATCGACGTTTTAATACACGATTGTCTTAACTTTAAAATTAACTCATGTAAAATATAGTTAAAAAATAATTTGTAATCTATATAATTTTCACAGTTCTTAATTACGAAAGTTTTTGAACCTTTTCTAATCTTTCTATTTCAATAAGTCCACTTCCAATCGTGTTCATACGCTGTTTTTTTGTTATTATATTTCTGTTCATAATGAGACTGAAATAATAAAAAAAAAACACATTAAATTTATATATATATATAAATGTATGTTTTTTTTGTTTTACATTTTAAAAAAAAAAATAATAATATAAATTCTTAAATAAACAATGAGTACTTAGTTTTTTTTTAAAAAAAAAAAAAATCATTTTAGATTCAAACAAAAAGATTCTGTTAATAAATTTAGATCATCCAATAATGTACAATAATCGCTATGCAGATGATAAGCTAACGTCTGTTTTCGAAATCTAACATAACCATACAAATCATAATATTTATTAACAAGTAATATTTCATTTCTCAAATTTATTATATTCTCTTTTAAGATTTTTATTTTTTTTATATCTTGTAAAAGTGTTTTAGCTAAGTATTTTTCATATCTTAATATTTTAATTTTTCTTTTGATTAAAATTATAGTTTTTCTTTGTTCATGTTTACTTTGTACTTCCTTCTCATCATTATCATCGATTTCTTCATCCAATCGATGAATTTCAATTAAGATATGGTTAAGTAAATCCATTTTCTAAAAAAAAACATTTTTTTTTTTTATGTTTTGGAAAAGCTATTATGAACAAAGTAATACTTCTATATAAGTAGGTGTATAAAAAAAAAAGAAATAATATAAATCAGGTAAAAAAAAATAGATTTATTTAAACAAATTTATTTATTTATTAAATCTTCTAGTTGATTATTTAAAATTGTGGAGCGATAACGTATACGTCTATTACATTTTTCACCAATATAATAAGAAAAATTAAACTCATCTAAAACGTCCCTTTTTTCCTTTCTTAACCTATCTATTTCAACTAGATCTATTTTTTTTTTTTATATAAATTATTAATTTTTTATTTAAAGCTCTTATATCTATTTTTTTTCTTTCTTCATCTTGATCAACACTTTTTTGGTTTTCTAAAACATTCAAATGTAATTCTTCAATCAAAGATCGGAGGTAAACGATTTGAGGAGATTCCATTTTATAATTCTGAAATTATAGGTAAATATTTATTCGTTTATTTTTTTATTTTAAATATAAAAAAGGTAATGTAAAAACTATATCTCATTTACACCACATCTAAAAAAAATAATTTGTACCACTTTTCAAGTTTATAATTCACACCAAATAAAATTTAAAAAAGGGGCATTATCTAATCTGTACTTACTAAAATTATAATTTGTAACATTGTTCACATTATTAAAATTATAATTATAATAAAATGTATATATATAAGTAATTTTTTGTTTAGCAATAATTCATAAAATATATAAAATCAATCATACTTTAATTATAAATAAATGTAAAACAAACTCTATATATATATATATATATTAATAAGTAAATTTTTGTTTAGCAATAATTCATAAAATATAAAATCAATCATACTTTAATTATAAATAAGTAAAAAACATAAATATATATATATATATATATATATATATATTAAATAAGTAAATTCTTGTTAAGTATATTATACTATTTTTTTTTTTAAAAAAAATAAAACATAATTTATAATTATTTATATCAACTAAACTCTGAAAGAAAAAGCTAGTAACTATTTTTTGTTTATATATATATATATATATACCACAGAATATATTCCGTGTACATACCGTACATTTACTATAACTAAGCTAATTATAACAAAAAAATAATAATAACTAAAATTAAGTGTATAAGACGTAACAACACAAAATATTGTTTACGATGTATCTGTGTATATGTGGTTTGGAAAAAAAAAAAAATGTGAAGATATAAAATTAAACATATTATTATTATTATAATAAATGACATACTTTTAAATGTTGTACTACACACTAATCTTTTTGAACTATTCAAAATGTTTCGTACTATACTCAATTTTAGGGCTGGTACAAATTATATAGGTATTTCATTTCGTTTTTTTTTTTAACGTGGTGTAAAAAAAAAAAAAAAACTAAAATTTATTTATTTATGTAACGCAAATACATGTTATATTTTTGATACAAATGAACCTATTTGTGGTGTAAATTATGTAAAATACCATTATTAAATGGAATCATTTTTTATAGTAGAAAATTATAATAGTAAATATTTAATTTAAAGCTAGTTAATAGTAGTAAAGTAATAGTACTTACATTTCTGTTAGCGTGGAGATGAAAAAAAAAAAAATATACTGGCTTCTAGTTGTAGTGAACGGTCTTGGTGAAGATGGTTCAGCACGATTCAACGACGAAGTCCACTTTGTCGTATGTGTAAGAAATTAAAATTAAAGTTATTTATTCACTGAATATAATAAAAGCAAGCTCGATGTATTGTTAAGTATAGAACAATGTCATCGGTCTATGCGTAAGTGAAGCTTAACTTTGTCTAATTCTTAATACTACCACAACCCATTTTATATTAAACTATTTGGGAGTAGTCCCCCAAAAATATACGTGCGTGTCATGGTAAACAGGAAATTCGACTATACGTTTCTATTTCATATTTTACTATAACCAATTATTTAAATAATATTTTTTTATTAATATATATATATATATATATATATATAAACGATTATTAAAACTATGTTCGTAATCCAATTATTTAATATATTAATATTTATTATTCTAAATCTAACCAACTAATATCAGCTCAGGGCAACAGGAATGAAGTAATGTAATATGTCGGATTTCTACATAGTGTTTTTACTGAACTAGCTGTATGTCTAATTCTTAATACTACCACAACCCATTTTATATTAAACTATTTGGGTGTAGCCCTCAAAATATACGTACGTGTCATGATAAACAGGAAATTCGACTATACGTTTCTATTTCATATTTTACTATAACCAATTATTTAAATACATATTTTTTAATCTTTAAAATATATGTGTGTATATATATATATATATATATAAACGATTATTTAAACTATGTTCGTAATCCAATTATTTAATTATAATATTCATTATTCTAAATTAACCAACTAATATCAGCTTAGGGCAACAGGAATAGTAATGTAATATGCAGGATTTCTACATATGAACTAGCTGTATGTCTAATTCTTAATACTACCACAACCGCTTTTATATTAAACTATTTGGGCGGCGTAGTCTCCAAAATATACGTACGTTTCTATTTCATGTTTACTATCACCAATTATTTAATTTTAATCTTACCTTGCTAAATTTACGTACCTTGCTAAATTGTATATAACCTTTCAAATCTGACATTGAAATGTAGAAGTCAATTACATTCTTTTAGATACAAATTGCACTTGTTATTACATTCTATTTTTTCGAATTGAAAAGACGTACCTTTCAAATTTTATTCTAGTTAGTGTTTTAGCTGAACTGATTATTTTAAACTTAAGAGGAGGAGTAGAAGTGGTATATATATAAGAGACTCATCGATACAGTATATTCAGTATACTTCAACAGATTTACAATCTAGACTTTTTTTAATAAAATTAATTTAATTTTGAAAAAATGTCCTGCTACTCATTTAAAAGCGATGACGAGGAGTCGGTTGTATTTTCCGAAGTAAGTAAAAAAAACATTTTTTTTTTTATTTTTTTTTTTTTTTTTTTTATTATAATTATAATAAAATACATTTTTAAAAAAAAGACATTAAATATTTTATGAAAAATTTATTTTGTAAACCGTCATCAGCTTATCGTCTATTTTAATTATAGGATAATATTGCAACAACATCTCAAAAAAAAGGTACATCGAAAAGGTTAGCTGTAAAACCGGAGAAGAAACCAGTATCGAAAAAGACGAAAAAGGTGAGTTATATAAATTTATGACATATTACGAAAAGTAAAAAAATATAATTTAATTATTATTTTATAGAGCACTGCTATTTGTTATACAGACAAAATATTAGATTTAATAACAGATCCAACTATACCAACCGATGCAGAGAACACCTTGAATATAAAAAAGGATGATTGTTCATTAACGGTTAAGACACCTGTAGACAATACGGCTGTAGATTACTGGACTATAGCACATTATAAATGTGCTAAAATTGATAAAGTTGCTCTGCAAGATAGGTAATAATAATAATAATAATATATATATTTAACTAAAGTGAAATATTTATAATAAAATTTATTTAACCTAACCTAACTTTTTTAGATGGAAGCATGCTGAATGCTCACTCAAAATATCTTTAACAGGACAGCATCCGGATGATTTAACTACAGCCAAAGAAATGGTGACGCTCATTCAATCTGTTTTCGACAAAATGATGCGACATCCCGCCAAGAAGCTAATCAGACACAAACCAAAAAAAATAAACTTATAAAATGTATGTAATAGGATATGGTGTTGGATTAATTTTATTTAATAAAAAAAATTTTTTATATTTATATTTATTTTTATTATTTAGATAAAAAAAAAAATAATAATAATTCATTTATAGGTTAAAATAAAAATAAAAATAAAAACAAAAAAAAAAAAATAAAATAACAAATATTGATTAAATGGTATTAATTTCACATTTTTTTTTTTTTTTTTTTTTTTACAAGAACGATAAATTAAAATAAATTAAGAAACTTTTTTTATATTACATCACTAAATCTTGTAATATCATGTTCGACAATGAATTAAAATGAAATTGTAATAACTCGTACATAAATGAACAATCTTCACTTTGTATATTGCTGTAGCTGAAATCATAATTTTGAATATATTGATTTGTAAATTCGTTTCGTTGACAAGATGATGGTAACCCATTTACGTCAGACTTAATTAACGTATAAGCTGTATCAAACGTTTTTTGGTATGATTCCAATTTTTTCTGTTTTTCAACAATATACAAGTCAATACAATGTTGTAATTGTTTCAAACGATGAAGATCAATATGAGATAATGTTATATAATTATCATTAGAATATAAAACTATAGTTGATTGGTTTACATTAACAGAGTAGAAAAAATTATCAGCTATCTTAACACGTTTACAACGAGTATGCAAATTTTCGATAATTGTATTAAAATGTTTTCGCACATTAACTTACACCACTGATCAAGATCTAACGTTACAACTTTTTAGTTAATTTACATTCTAATAATATAATAATTGAAATTTGCTTATTAACTAGAAGTCCAACGGTTACACTTTTCTTACTAAAAGGACGAATATCGAACACAGATTTTGATACAACGATTGATGGATTCATATTGATAAAATAAAAAAAAACAGTAAACAGTATTTTTTTCTAGAAATATGAATATGATCACTAGACAGCTTAGCTCAAACTAACAAGTTTTGTTTATCCATACATGTTATATACTAAACAAATGTAAGGTTACAAAAGAAAAAAAGAAAAAAAATGTGAACGTATAGTGTCTAGTTGGATAAACAGTAAAGAGTTATTATACTTACCTACCTAATTCGATAGAACCTGAAAATTTTTTAAAAATCATTAACATATTAAATTTAAATTAGACGCGTTATCCCACTAGGCTATACGTTCACGAGGTATTAAATAAGTTATTAACACATTTAAGTTTATTAAATTCAGATTTTTTTTATTGAAATATAGAAAGTTAAATGAACTAAACAACAGTATCATATGACCTTGATCCACAATCACAATCACAAATATCGATAATCTTACCATTTTTTTTACTACATTTTCAACAAACTGATTTCCTTGATGATAATACAAAAACACATTTCGGATTCCATCTTGAATGTTCAATCCATGGATTATCTTCTTTTTCCCAACGATGCAATATAATACCGCAGCAAAAACATTCAACAATATCTTTTTTCCCTGAATATATAAAACCGCTTTCAGCTAATGAGTATTTATCTTGAGATGAAGTCAACGGAAATAAATTGAATGTTTTCAATCTTGATATAAATGTAGTGAATTCTGGATATGTAGGATATGCATTGTTTCGTACTAACGAAACAAGTGAACAAAAACTGTTGTTAATTTGTTGAAAATTCATTTTTTATAAAAAAAAAAATAAAAAAACTTAAATGAATTAAACTTGATTAAAACTAACAGAACCTGATTGAACGATGGTTGAATATTAACTGAACTGTCTGAACTGAAATGAATTCAATAAAACGACTTTTATCTATAATTTATTAAAAAAAATGAAATTATTGTGTAACCTGAATGTTTAACTTAAGGGAAATAAATAGTGTTGAAGTGTGTATACACTGTTTAAACTTTATGTGTAACAGGGGAAAAAATAATTGGTTAAAAAACTATCTTAAATTTTAAAAATCTCCGCAGTCAAAAGTGCGCAGAACATACATTATGGTTTTTGAGAATCAGTGTTTTTTACTAGTACAGCGGAGAAAAAAAAGTTTGAGGGGAAAATCCCCCTAAAATTTTACAATCTCCGCAGTCAAAAGTGCGCAGAACATACATTATGGTTTTTGAAAATCAGTGTTTTTTTACTGGTACAGCGGAGAAAAAAGTTTAGAGGGGAAAATCCACCTAAAAATTTTAAAATCACCGCAGTCTGGTAGAGCGGAGAAAAAAAAGTTTGAGGGGAAAAATCCCCCTTAAAAATTTGCAATCTCCGCAGTCAAAAGTGCGCAGAACATACAAATGTATACTACTGTTTCTGGACCTTTGACACCTTGTAATTCCTTACCTGTCTGTGCCTTCTGCTTCCGTTGCTGTTGTTCCTGCCGCTGCTTCTTTTGTTTCTGTGGTCCTTGTTCCTGTGCTTTTTCGGGAACAGCTCGCGGGGAGGTGGTGTTGGTGGCAGCAACCTTCGTTTCTCGGCCGACGAGTGCTCCGGGGGCCCCCGTGTTGGTGGACGCGTCCTTGCACTCAAGGACTTCCTTAGAGACAACTGCTGTGGGTGCCTGGTCGACCTTCGGAACACGTTGAGTAAGAGCGTCGAACGTCGTTGATCACGCTCTCGCGACTGCCCTTGAGGCCTGCGATGACGCTCAACAGGTCTACAATGGCGGACTTGAGTTCCGGGCTCCTCGTCTTAACCGACCATGAATCCAATGACTTCGCCTTCTGGAGTAGTAGCTTAAAGCCACCATCCTGGGTGGCGATGCACTTACGGAGATGGGTTACAATTCCCTGGAGTGAGTCTCCGCTGTAAAATTAACTTAACCTAACCTAACCTAACCAATAGCTACTGAGTTAAGTTTCAGTGTATCACCATCTAAAAAAAAACGGGTAAATTATTTCTGCTCTGGTAAGTTGGTTTCAGATATGAGTTGAACTTGTTTCAGGTAATATGTTACAAAAATTTGGTTATTTGAATCTATTTTGTGAATATATTTTTAATAGTTTATTATAGGTTAAGCAAATAGGTATGAAGAAAAAAAATAAGTAGGTACATTCTCTCCTCCTCAAGAAAAAAAATGGATCATGGATGTATTATTATTATTTATTATTTATTATTATTAGGGTTAGGATGTTTATGACTTTTGCATATTTTTTCTTTTAATCCTATATATTGCAGACCCAGTAATAAATTCGTTTTATATGACATAGAATCAGATACATTGAATTTTATTTTGCATACTTTTGCATATTTAGAAATTTTTATGAATAAATGCATATTTTGACAAAAAACTGTAAATAAATGCATTTTTCGCCAAAAAAATAACTTAAATATAATATAAATGATAAATTTCGATGCAAACCCATAGGTAGACTTTGGTTGTTGGTTTCATAACTAACGTTAACGAGAAAATATGAAATTTGTAGTTTATACCTATTATAAACTTATCTTTATTACCTACTTATCCTATAACTCTAAGTTTGTTAATCATATTAACGATCGATATTCGATAATCGCGATAGAGTGGTGATGCCGATAGGATATTACACATGTTTAGTTTAGTATATAGTGTGACACGGGTTTAGGTAGACTGTGGTGTTACCGAATTATTTTAGTAAACTGACACGTGTTTTATTCTTTCTAAAAATGCCAAAAGTTAAATGTTCCACTACTGCTCGACTACACAAATTTGTTTCGGAGTTTGGCGAGGATGTCTTTTCAACGGATGGGTTTGTGATATTGTGCAAAATATGTGAAGTTAAAATTGCATCAGAAAAAAAATTTACATTAAAACAACACATTGCAAGCGGAAAACATGTAAGGGCGTTACAACGCAAGGGGACTCAAGATAAAGTTACAACACAGATATTTATCTCAAACACAAAAAAATCATCTTTCAATGAAGAACTTTGTCAAGTATTTTTATCAGCAAATATACCATTAAATAAATTAAATAACGTACAATTTCGAAGTTTTCTTGAAAAATATATTAAACACGACATACCAAACGAGTCCACGTTGCGCAAAAATTATTTAAATCAATGTTACATTAATACAATGAATCAAATCAGACAATATGTTGGGAATAATAAAATATGGGTTTCAATTGATGAAAGTACGGATATAGATGGACGATATGTTGGCAATGTAATTATTGGAACATTGGAAGTTAATAAGCCCGGTATAACTTTTTTACTGAATTCCGAAATTTTAGAAAAGACAAACCATTCGACAATAGTTCAATTATTTGAAAATTATTTATTATTGTTATGGGGTTAGTCAAAGTTAATTATGATTTAAATTTAATGTCAAGAAATCCTATAATATTATAATATTATCTTTTGAGTGTCCCATTCAATAGAAAATTTGAGAATCCTAACTGTTACTTATTAAAAATTGAATTAATATGAACCTGATATAAGTTATTACTTATTAATATATAGAATTTAAAAATAATAGTATACTGTTTCTTTCAAATATTACTGCAATCAAAATTCATAATAATTTATAACTCAATGCATACTAAAGATTTTTGCACTAACTTTATACTCATATAGTAGCTAAGCAATCAATATTATGCTGACTCCACAGATATATAAAAATACTAGATAGACGACTCCCTATTCCTACAATGTAAAAATTATGAAGCCTACAAAATGGCGGAAATTCTCTTATCTAAGAGGTGAATGTTTACAAAATATATGTTATGATAAAGTGATAAACCGTAATAATGTTATGGCGGGAAACAAAACTATTAAAAATGTATTAATAATATGTAATTATAATAAATATAATTATTATCTTAAATTCTATTATTATTTTAGTTAATAAATAATAACATTAATAATATTATTTATTATAATAAACGAGAAATACAATGCAGATAAACATGTTTAATAAAAAAGTTTAAAGCTTATCCAATACACTAAATATAAAAATAAACGTTTATGTTCCTAAGTCATACTACAACATAATAATGTAAACAAAGAGATAGAACAAATAATTTAATTTAATATAAAAGAAAATAAACTAGGTGAAGGCTGGAATTTACTTGTATTAACTCTAAACATAGGGTGTAATTAAATCTGCAGCTCATACGTTTGACTAAAAGTTAAAATCTTAAACTCATGATTCATTAAATTAGTAAAATTCAATTTGCTTTTATTAAGAATGATTTTGATTAATTAATTTTTAGTTGTTACCCATGCCAAAATACAAATATTATAACCTATATGAATAAATCAATTATGCAAGACCAAAATAAATAATTATAATTATAATACCTAACATATTAAGGATAATGTATGATATATGATACATAGATTGCTATATTATACACATTTTTATTATCATACCAATCTTTTAAAATATGATGCACAATGATTAGCTCTCTTAAACAAGTAGGCATCTAATTAATAAATTTTAGTTTTTTATAGTAATGTGCCATAAGTAGTATTCTTTTTACAAAATGGTTTATTTTTGCTGTGTTTGGCAGTGCAACAGAAAAAGAGTTGCAAATAATGGTATCCATTTTTTTTCGTAAGTATCATTTTGAAAATTGTTTAAATAAAATGTATAGGTACATTATCTTTTGATTTTTAGTTTTCCTTTCTAAATAAAGAAATAACAAAAAAGTGGATAGATGCAATATAAATAAAAGGATTTGTTCCTACAAAATATAGCAGAGAATGCAGTAAACATTTCACTCACTCAGATTTTAAAAATATTAATGGCAAAGTTTACACTTAAAAACTGATGCAGTTCCATCAGTTTTTTCTTCTAAAAATTGTTTGAATTGCAAAAAATGTTTAATGTATACATAAACATTAAATATATTTACTTCATTATATCTTACTTTGAACAATATATAAACACATAAGAAAATAGTATTTCAAAAAGTAGGTAGGTACTTATAAATTTATATAACTGTTTAATGAGTCTAAAGTTAATAATATGAGTTATAAAAATTAAAAATCATGATCTTAGAATGTCTATTGTCTAATATTCATATGATAAATATTAAATTGATAACAATGATATTCTGTATCAATGTTGTGAATATGTAAACATTTACCTTGTGGTGATACGGTGTTATCACCACTACACCGCGGACGCAGTGTCGCGGTGTTTATCGTCGCCGCGCTAGCGCACAATTATTGTACCATTATATTATTGTATTATTTTATTATTGTATTATTGTATTATTATTTATTATTGTGTTATATCTATATATGCCTATTGTAACGATGTCGCGATCTCGCGCTACCCCCCGCCAGCCCGCGCGAGCGACCGATCCGCTTTTCTCGGCTCGTTACGGCCGTTACGCGGATTTCGCGGTTCCCGTTTTGGCACTCTTTTGTCGACATCCGAACCGGAAAGTCACTGGTTCTCGGTACAGCAAACTTTCGTTCCGTCACGCGACTTTGTGATTTATTTACGACGACACGAACCCACGCCGCGCGTACATTTTTGACGAGTGTGAAGTTAGCAATTGACCCAGCCATTGATAAGGAATTACACGTATATTAGCCATAGCCGACTTGTACGACGAGTTGCCTATAGTATGCCCCTCATACAGGTTATAGCCACTCATGAACATTCCCTAGATAGCGCCATTATAATATTATAAAATTTATTATAATTACTTTTCATGACAAACCTCCACTCAGGAAACACTGTAATGTATATATACGTCTAATATACGTCTAAAGGGGGGCTTACACGATGCAAGTTGAAATTTAGTGGCTTGCTTGAGTGTCCAACAATTAAACATACTTTGCAATAAACTTAGAATATAAATAATTTATTAATCAATCACAAAATTAGGAACCTAGTAGGTATGTACCCTATAACCTAAACTTCTATACATAATAATAATTTGTTATCATAATTATATTCATGAAGAATAAATAATCTAAATTGTTTTCATTAAATGTATGCTGTTGCTATATATAATTTGACACAAACTAATAATAAAAGACGTATAAAAAATAAATTTACTTGTATACATATATTCAAACAAGTACATAAATTGATCCAACCACTAATATCTCTGATACATCTACGTTTATCTATAAATATTTATCAAATATAGGTCAAATCAAAGATGCAAAAATTTACATATGAATATAGACATTCTATATATTCTTTTATAATTAGTTTATAAGATATCATATACGTTATAGATATATAGATTTATCAAAGACATCAGTACGTATACTATGTATGTTTGCTGGGCAGTTATTTTTTATTTTATTGTAGAAATATGTAATATAATAATAAGTTTATCTAGTGATATTATAAATAGCAGAAAGTTTCATATCATTATACAACAAATACATAGACTTTTTTTCCAATTCGGCATTATATTTGATATGTTAATTAATATATTGTTAAATTGAATAAACTAATTAAGTCCAAAAACCATGTACAGTTTTACATAATGTGCAGTTGCAACTTTACAAGTAGGTACAATTTTTTTCTCGACACTTAATATCATGTATTTAAATGTATCTTCCATATGTACTTAACCTGTGGTTATTGCATTATTAGTTTTAACTATGAAATATAAAATACTTAATATTTATTTTTCTTAGTTGTTCGAGTTTAAACAAAAATGTAATTATATAAAACTAATTGGTGCATGCTGAACATTGATGACCTATTAAAACAGCTCATTGGACATTTTTCATTTGTTCTACTAACTTTGAAGAATTACTAAAATAGGTAATACCCATTTTTGCGCAGAGTCCACTGTAAAAACAAAATAATTCAAGTAATATTCAAGCATGTGATGAATATGCAAAGCTGGGCAAGTTAGTCATTTTTTCAACTAGTTGAAGTTAAGTTACTTTAATAAAAAACTAAGTTAGAATATAAGTTAGTTTCTGAAACTGTCCAAATTTCTAACTTACAATTTCTAACTCTTACATTCTACACAGACTACGCATAAAAGCCGGGGTTCCTGTGCGTGCATTATTATAAATACTAATAATTAATAATGTATATGAGCCAATAATCTATATAGGCTTGTATAGGCATATAAGCATAATGTCATGATTGAAGAACAACTTTTGGAATTTTGGAATGCAAAAAAAAAATAATATCTAGTTAGAATAGTTTTTTTTCTAACGAGTTAGATTAGACTATTTTTACTATTTACTTATTTTTACTTAAAAAGTAACTTACTAACTTAACTTTAACTTTCTAACTAGTTAGTGCCCAGCTTTGGAAATATGTTTACTTGTAGAAGTAGAATATCATATTAGATTATAGGTACTTAATTAAAAATGTTGTATTGCAAATAAATTAATCTTTACTGAAAAGTTTTTATGATTAAACAGCATAAAAACAGGTTCTTTTTTAGGATGCGGTTTTATTATTTTTTTATTTAAATAAAACATGTGGGGTACTTTACATGCTACCCATTGTAGTCTATGAAATAGAAGTTAAAACCATAATATGACAACATACTTTTAGAAATATAAATCATACCTTTAGTAGGTACGTATATATATTTTTTTTCTTTGATACAGCTGAGCGGTTCAACACCTAAAACACTGACATTGAATATATTGTGTTTGTTAAATTAATGTTATTGAACATAGGTTTTATCAATTATTAAGAGATTTTTAGTACTTTCTCATAACTTAACAAATAAAAATAATTTTGATTCATCAATAAGATATACAAAATGCCGTCCCACTTAAGATATCATTAATTCAAAAAATATAACCACCATTAGGTGATAAATATCCTTGAATTAAAATCAAATATACCAGATATTATTATTATAATATATCAGGCAACCTGCATTAGTCTTAAAGTGCAAGCTGTCAATTTTTGTAAATCTATGGCATATTTAATTTATGGATGTCTTGAATCCAGACTTCGGACTGGCAATTATACTAATCTATACAATTTATATTAATTATATAAGCTGTGTAGATTTTCTATCTATCACAAAACCTATAACAAAATAAGTATTACTCCTTAAATTGTGATTAAAATAGTTGAATTTGTACATAAGTACCTATCTATTTCTTATAAACAATAAAATACTGAATATTGACATAGTTTAAAGCGAGGTTTAAAGACATAATGCAAACTAACTTGTTAAGATTAAATTATAGTTTTTGATATTTTTATAATTCTCAAAAACGAGCTTATGCCATCTAACTTTTAATTTGTTTTTTAATTTCATTGATTGTAGTCTTAAAATTTTTTTTCATTTTCAAAATACATTCTACATTAAAAATATGAAAAACATGCGCATAAAACAATATATTTTACAGGATATTTTTTTTAGACTTGAAAAAATGTACTTGAAATTATATATATTATAATATGTCCTACCTAGAGGAAAGATACAGGGTCAGACAAGTCTGTTTCAAATAATACAACTGTCCCCACCTTATACACTGTTATGAACCCTTGAATCATATTATAATATACAAGATAAATGGTATTAACACAAATTTAAACTATCTAAATAGTTATATTACTTTATACATTTCACTATACTAAACCCAAGACTAGTTATTTTTTATTTGTTTTTTTTTTGTTAGCTATACTCTAGGACTATTACAGCTCGACAATTAAATTAATATACAAAATTATTTGCAACATACATATCATAAAAGTAATTTAACTATTGTTAAAAGACAAAACACTTCCAATATAAAGGCTATTCACAGTGGCGTAGCCAGGATTTCTAAAAGGAGGGGGCCAACAAA
The DNA here is from genome assembly GCF_020184175.1 of Aphis gossypii. Taxonomy (NCBI): domain Eukaryota; kingdom Metazoa; phylum Arthropoda; class Insecta; order Hemiptera; family Aphididae; genus Aphis; species Aphis gossypii. Next base: position 58,243,009 of record NC_065533.1, read on the forward strand.
AAATCTTATAAAAATTAAACGTTTGTAACCGAACTAGGTACCACAGCTATAGATAATTAAACAATTTAAGAAGACTATCTTAAATCGTTCATTTCTACTTTTTTATGCTCTATGGATGTACTGATATAAAAACAATAATATTAAAAAAAACGCGGCCGATGGGGAGGCCATGGCCATTCGGGCCCTCCCCCTAGTTATTCATTTTTTTTACAAATTCAGAATTAGAGTTTAGGATGGAGAAGAGATAATTTTAATAATTTTATTCTCTCCGTTATTTCTCATGTTAGTTGTGTTAATAATATAAGATCAATATTTATCTAAACTGTAAACAAATCTAATGAAATATTATTTGATAAATCTTACCTGAAGTCAAAGAATAATTTTCAGTCATTAGTGTCATTAATAAGCAGATTTTTTTCATTTACATCTAAAAGAAAATTAAATCATTTTTAGCTATGCAGTATACTTGATTTTTAATTTGCACCAAGTTACATTGATATCTTATTTGCAGAATTTTAGGCATTAAACATGGTTATAACATTTGATGTATTAAGATGAAATAATGACTTTTTAGTACAAAAACATAAAAAGAAGTAAGCGGGTATTTTAATTTGAAGTTTAAATTTTTAACTCTGATATAAGTTCAAATATAACTTACCAGTTTTTGTTTGTTTTGGCGACGAAGGCTTAAAAAAGGTATACAAGGTTGTTGACTTTGTTTTTCGTAACATTTTAAAATATACTTTTAGTACTTAGTAGTATAGTAATATATTATTGACCTACTAAACGTATTTATAGTTAATACTTAATATTATATTAAATCAATAAAATTAAGCCAACAAATTGATCACACACGCGTATACACAACATACTATAAAATTATTATTTTGCACTACGCTGCCAAGGATTAGTATATCTTATCGTAAACAACAACAGTCATTAATGTCTTATAATCACAATTCACAACAGCAATTCAGAAGTTATAAATAACTTTTGGTATACCGCTTTGTGATAGGCAATAGCTATTATCTATCGGCTATCACAACACGATAACAGAAAACGATTAATTGTAAATCGTAATACCAATAAAATTACCAGCACTCATCGTGTGACCGCGGGTTTGAAAAAAATCATAAACTTTAAAAATATTATTCTTATCTATCCATCCATTTCTAAGCTAAACTCGCTGGGGGTGCAGTTGCATACCATGCACCCCGCGTGCGCACGCCTATGCCTAGTCTGAAGTTCATTATTTCATATTTGCCTATCGATATGAATATGTGCTTTATGTCTGTGTTGTGTGTGGCAGCAGTGCAAAACGCTACTGCCGCCCGGCGGACAACGGTACCGAGGTCCGACAGTACTGTGGTCTGCGTCCTGTGGTGGTCGTCATTTATCTAAATTCTATGGTATGAGGAGCGAGGACGCGGCGGATTCACTGATAAACTGAACCGTTGGTAGTTAATGGTTAAACAGTACAATGTAAATAATTTTACGGAATTACCCATCGGGGTTCTTATTTTTATTCTATTTGACATTAGGCAGGGACTGAACGTGTCGCCGCGCGGGAAAGATCGCAAATAGACCGTAATGGCATAATCAAAATTATATAATATTTATAAGATTAATTTTTGATAAACACATTTTAAAGACGATCCCAGCAAACATACATAGTCTACGTGGTGTCTATGATAAATCTATACGTCTATAACGTCTACGATCTCTTGTATACTAATTATAGACGCATATAGAATGTCTATATTAATATGCAATTTTTGCATCTTTGTTTTTCTTATATTTGATAAATCTTTATAGATACACCGATGCAACTGAGCATGATGTCAAAACAAAAATTAGAAATTGGTTAAGATTAGCTTCGACAAGAATTTCATATAAAAAATTCGCCAGACTCTTAAACAAAAAAATAATACGTAAACTTTAACCATACCACTTAAACCTTTTATTTAACCATAGCCATAATATTATTTTCATTATTTAAATATTTATATTTATATATATATATTATGTTATTTAATGACAACAATTTCTATTAATTATGATTACAAATTATTTTAATGTATAGAAATATATACTATTTGATAGGACGATCACCCATTAAAGCTGTAATACCAAATTATTTTACTATGTTCCTAATTTTGTGATTGATTATTAAATTATTTATATTCTAAGCTTTTTGCAAAGTATTTTAATTGTTTGATAGAGATGATTGTTATTATTGTATTTATAAAATATATGTTAACAAATTGACTAAAATGTATGTTATATTTAAATTATAAGAATTATTTTAAGTAGTATGTTTACATATTTTTTAGATTATAATGTATGTTTTAATTTATTATTTTTTGTTCTATGTAATATAACTAAAAACAATAATATATAATATATAATGGAGTATTTTTTACCAATTATGGTATGTCTACTTAAAATGTTAATTAATGTCTATGGATAGATGTTATAAAAGAGTTGAATTTGATCTACTACATGATATATGATAGATACTATCATATAATATTATTTTGTCATTTTTAATATATACATTTTGTACTTATTGTACTATTTGTCATTAGTTCAAGTGTACAATAAAAATTTTAATAACCAACTTATAACTAAATGGCCCAGAGGTGTAAAGTATTTAAGTAAAAGTATTTGAATATTGATATTCAAATACTTTTTTAAGTATTGAATACTTTATTTAAATACTTTTTTTATTTCTTGTATTTAAGTAGTATTTAAATACTTTTATACTTATGAATATATTATTTTATTAAAAATCTAAATGTTACATCTCGCAACTTCATCGCGAACATCAATAACCGACAAGCATTTTGAACAAATTATGTTTTTGAAATGTAATAATCATTTTGGCCATATAATAATATTAATAATATATTTCAAAAACATAATTTGTTCAAAATATATTGTGTATATTATGTTTATGTATAATTTATATATATGTATATTAATACAATGATAAATAAATTATACATATTTTATAACATTTATAACTTATACTCTATTTATACATTTTTTGTGTTAGGTAAGCTATAATGACTAAGGAAATGGATTTTGTACGAAAACAAATAAAAACAATAGTAAATGTTAATGAAAAAATATATATTTTATTCATCAGACGCAGACGTCGAGTTATCGTCCCCGCTGCCGCCCGCCTTGGACTGGCCGCTGCCGCCCGCCCCGGACTCGCTGCAGCCCGCCCCGGACTGGCCGCTGCCGCCCGCCCCGGACTCGCCGCTGCCGCCCGCCGTGGCTGCGTCCGCCAATGCCATTATTGATACTGAAATATTATAAAATGAATTAATTCTACATTATAAATGAAATAAATATGCAGTGTGGAAACTTACAGAATTTTGGGCACTGAATAACTTTGTGCCCTTTGACATGGCACAGGTCACATTCTAAAAAAAAAAAATATAGTTAAGAAACATAATTTTAGTTTACTTATATTTGACACTTACTTCCTGTAAACTTTTTGGTTGGTGGTGGTACCACGACGACGGTCTCATCGTCGCCATCGCCGCCTTCACCACGACCGCGGCCACCACCACGACCGCGGCCACCACCACGACCGCGGCCACCACCACGACCGCCGTCACCACCACGACCGCGGCCACCACCACGACCGCCGTCACCACCACGACCGCGGCCACCACCACGACCGCGACCATAGCCACCGAATATAGTTATATTACCGTACATCTATAACACAAACAAATTAACATTGATGACACTATGACAGGTTATGTACTTATTTTCATACGTTATACCCCATGTATAAAACGTATAAAATGTATAAATCTTAAGAACGACCAAGACATAAGGAGGTTTAATTAGGTATAAATTGTTTTCTTGAAATTTATAATTGTTTTAATAATAGTGATAACACTGATAATAGTATATAAGTACTGTACATTTAAAATTTTAATAAGTGTAAACTTATAAATTGTAACATAAATTTAAAAAACTTTCTTAAATGTAGATTGAAATTAAAATTAAAAACAAAACAAATTTATTTTTTTGTTATTTAAATTGATAAGTATTAAATACCAATATTAACGTAGTTATTAATGAAGAATTGTTAGATTGCATGTTTAATATTATGTTTGTAGTCACCTTAGAGTAAAATCGTCCATTATAATAATTATATGAAATATAGATTAATAATTGTGGAGGCTTTGATAATACATTAAGTACATTTTACGGTATTATAATTTATTATTATTTGACTTTATACTCGGTTTTCAAAATAAAAATTTGTAAATTTAAATTGTTTTGAGACAATATTTAGACAGACCGATGTATAAGAAATATTATGCTCAATAACTTTTTGCAATGTCGTACATTGGCGAAAAGCTGTGAAAATTACCTATAAAACAGTTGTGGTCCACAAATTTCCGCGATTTTTTACGATGTCGTAACGACCGGCCGTTCGTTTTCCACCGCGCCGTCCGAATGCCCCGCATCACAGCCTATTTGGTGGTTTTCGTCGTTTTCCGGTGCCTTCCGGGAGGTGAGAATACAAGTGTCGTACATTGGCAAAAAGCTGGGAAAATTCTATATAAAACAAATGTGGTCCACTAATTTCCGCGATTTTTTACGATGTCGTAACGACCGGCCGTTCGTTTTCCCCGCGCCGTCCGAATGCCCCGCATCACAGCCTATTTGGTGGTTTTCGTCGTTTTACGGTGCCTTCCGGGAGGTGAGAATACATGTGTCGTACATTGGCGAAAAGCTGGGAAAATTACCTATAAAACAGTTGTGGTCCACTAATTTCCGCGATTTTTTACGATGTTGTACCGACCGGTCGAATGTCCGCCCGTTGGTTTTCAATGCGCCCTCCGAAGGCCCCGCCGCACAGACTATTCGGCGTTTTTCGTCGTTTTCCGGTGCCTTCCGGGAGGTGAGAATACAAGTGTCGTACATTGGCGAAAAGCTGGAAAATTACCTATAAAACAGTTGTGGTCCACTAATTTCCGCGATTTTTTACGATGTCGTAACGACCGGCCGTTCGTTTTCCACCGCGCCGTCCGAATGCCCCGCATCACAGCCTATTTGGTGGTTTTCGTCGTTTTACGGTGCCTTCCGGGAGGTGAGAATACATGTGTCGTACATTGGCGAAAAGCTGGGAAAATTACCTATAAAACAGTTGTGGTCCACTAATTTCCGCGATTTTTTACGATGTTGTACCGACCGGTCGAATGTCCGCCCGTTGGTTTTCAATGATGCCCTCCGAAGGCCCCGCCGCACAGCCTATTTGTGGTTTTCGTCGTTTTCCGGTGCCTTCCGGGAGGTGAGAATACAAGTGTCGTACATTGGCAAAAAGCTGGGAAAATTCTATATAAAACAAATGTGGTCCACAATTTCCGCGATTTTTTACGATGTCGTAACGACCGGCCGTTCGTTTTCCACCGCGCCGTCCGAATGCCCGCATCACAGCCTATTTGGTGGTTTTCGTCGTTTTACGGTGCCTTCCGGGAGGTGAGAATACATGTGTCGTACATTGGCGAAAAGCTGGGAAAATTACCTATAAAACAAATGTGGTCCACTAATTTCCGCGATTTTTTACGATGTCGTACCGACCGGCCGTTCGTTTTCCACGGCGCCGTCCGAATGCCCCGCATCACAGCCTATTTGGTGGTTTTCGTCGTTTTACGGTGCCTTCCGGGAGGTGAGAATACAAGTGTCGTACATTGGCGAAAAGCTGGGAAAATTCTATATAAAACAAATGTGGTCCACTAATTTCCGCGATTTTTTACGATGTCGTACCGACCGGCCGTTCGTTTTCCACCGCGCCGTCCGAATGCCCCGCATCACAGACTATTTGGTGGTTTTCGTCGTTTTACGGTGCCTTCCGGGAGGTGAGAATACATGTGTCGTACATTGGCGAAAAGCTGGGAAAATTACCTATAAAACAGTTGTGGTCCACTAATTTCCGCGATTTTTTACGATGTTGTACCGACCGGTCGAATGTCCGCCCGTTGGTTTTCAATGATGCCCTCCGAAGGCCCCGCCGCACAGACTATTCGGCGTTTTTCGTCGTTTTCCGGTGCCTTCCGGGAGGTGAGAATACAAGTGTCGTACATTGGCAAAAAGCTGGGAAAATTCTATAAAACAAATGTGGTCCACAAATTTCCGCGATTTTTTACGATGTCGTAACGACCGGCCGTTCGTTTTCCACCGCGCCGTCCGAATGCCCCGCATCACAGCCTATTTGGTGGTTTTCGTCGTTTTCCGGTGCCTTCCGGGAGGTGAGAATACAAGTGTCGTACATTGGCAAAAAGCTGGGAAAATCTATATAAAACAAATGTGGTCCACTAATTTCCGCGATTTTTTACGATGTCGTAACGACCGGCCGTTCGTTTTCCACCGCGCCGTCCGAATGCCCCGCATCACAGCCTATTTGGTGGTTTTCGTCGTTTTACGGTGCCTTCCGGGAGGTGAGAATACATGTGTCGTACATTGGCGAAAAGCTGGGAAAATTACCTATAAAACAAATGTGGTCCACTAATTTCCGCGATTTTTACGATGTTGTACCGACGGTCGAATGTCCGCCCGTTGGTTTTCAATGCGCCCTCCGAAGGCCCCGCCGCACAGACTATTTGGTGTTTTCGTCGTTTTCCGGTGCCTTCCGGGAGGTGAGAATACAAGTGTCGTACATTGGCGAAAAGCTGTGAAAATTACCTATAAAACAGTTGTGGTCCACAAATTTCCGCGATTTTTTACGATGTCGTAACGACCGGCCGTTCGTTTTCCACCGCGCCGTCCGAATGCCCCGCATCACAGCCTATTTGGTGGTTTTCGTCGTTTTACGGTGCCTTCCGGGAGGAGAGAATACATGTGTCGTACATTGGCGAAAAGCTGGGAAAATTACCTATAAAACAGTTGTGGTCCACTAATTTCCGCGATTTTTTACGATGTTGTACCGACCGGTCGAATGTCCGCCCGTTGGTTTTCAATGATGCCCTCCGAAGGCCCCGCCGCACAGACTATTCGGCGTTTTTCGTCGTTTTCCGGTGCCTTCCGGGAGGTGAGAATACAAGTGTCGTACATTGGCGAAAAGCTGGAAAATTACCTATAAAACAGTTGTGGTCCACAATTTCCGCGATTTTTACGATGTCGTAACGACCGGCCGTTCGTTTTCCACCGCGCCGTCCGAATGCCCCGCATCACAGCCTATTTGGTGGTTTTCGTCGTTTTACGGTGCCTTCCGGGAGGTGAGAATACATGTGTCGTACATTGGCGAAAAGCTGGGAAAATTACCTATAAAACAGTTGTGGTCCACTAATTTCCGCGATTTTTTACGATGTTGTAACGACGGCCGTTCGTTTTCCACCGCGCCGTCCGAATGCCCCGCATCACAGCCTATTTGGTGGTTTTCGTCGTTTTCCGGTGCCTTCCGGGAGGTGAGAATACAAGTGTCGTACATTGGCAAAAAGCTGGGAAAATTCTATATAAAACAAATGTGGTCCACTAATTTCCGCGATTTTTTACGATGTCGTAACGACCGGCCGTTCGTTTTCCACCGCGCCGTCCGAATGCCCCGCATCACAGCCTATTTGGTGGTTTTCGTCGTTTTACGTGCCTTCCGGGAGGTGAGAATACATGTGTCGTACATTGGCGAAAAGCTGGGAAAATTACCTATAAAACAAATGTGGTCCACTAATTCCGCGATTTTTTACGATGTTGTACCGACCGGTCGAATGTCCGCCCGTTGGTTTTCAATGATGCCTCCGAAGGCCCCGCCGCACAGACTATTCGGCGTTTTTCGTCGTTTTCCGGTGCCTTCCGGGAGGTGAGAATACAAGTGTCGTACATTGGCGAAAAGCTGTGAAAATTACCTATAAAACAGTTGTGGTCCACAAATTTCCGCGATTTTTTACGATGTCGTAACGACCGGCCGTTCGTTTTCCACCGCGCCGTCCGAATGCCCCGCATCACAGCCTATTTGGTGGTTTTCGTCGTTTTACGGTGCCTTCCGGGAGGAGAGAATACATGTGTCGTACATTGGCGAAAAGCTGGGAAAATTACCTATAAAACAGTTGTGGTCCACTAATTTCCGCGATTTTTTACGATGTTGTACCGACCGGTCGAATGTCCGCCCGTGGTTTTCAATGATGCCTCCGAAGGCCCCGCCGCACAGACTATTCGGCGTTTTTCGTCGTTTTCCGGTGCCTTCCGGGAGGTGAGAATACAAGTGTCGTACATTGGCGAAAAGCTGTGAAAATTACCTATAAAACAGTTGTGGTCCACAAATTTCCGCGATTTTTTACGATGTCGTAACGACCGGCCGTTCGTTTTCCACCGCGCCGTCCGAATGCCCCGCATCACAGCCTATTTGGTGGTTTTCGTCGTTTTACGGTGCCTTCCGGGAGGTGAGAATACATGTGTCGTACATTGGCGAAAAGCTGGGAAAATTACCTATAAAACAGTTGTGGTCCACTAATTTCCGCGATTTTTTACGATGTTGTACCGACCGGTCGAATGTCCGCCCGTTGGTTTTCAATGATGCCCTCCGAAGGCCCCGCCGCACAGCCTATTTGGTGGTTTTCGTCGTTTTCCGGTGCCTTCCGGGAGGTGAGAATACAAGTGTCGTACATTGGCAAAAAGCTGGGAAAATTCTATATAAAACAAATGTGGTCCACTAATTTCCGCGATTTTTTACGATGTCGTAACGACCGGCCGTTCGTTTTCCACCGCGCCGTCCGAATGCCCCGCATCACAGCCTATTTGGTGGTTTTCGTCGTTTTACGGTGCCTTCCGGGAGGTGAGAATACATGTGTCGTACATTGGCGAAAAGCTGGGAAAATTACCTATAAAACAAATGTGGTCCACTAATTTCCGCGATTTTTTACGATGTCGTACCGACCGGCCGTTCGTTTTCCACGGCGCCGTCCGAATGCCACGCCGCACAGACTATTTGGTGGTTTTCGTCGTTTTACGGTGCCTTCCGGGAGGTGAGAATACAAGTGTCGTACATTGGCGAAAAGCTGGGAAAATTCTATATAAAACAAATGTGGTCCACTAATTTCCGCGATTTTTTACGATGTCGTACCGACCGGCCGTTCGTTTTCCACCGCGCCGTCCGAATGCCCCGCATCACAGACTATTTGGTGGTTTTCGTCGTTTTACGGTGCCTTCCGGGAGGTGAGAATACATGTGTCGTACATTGGCGAAAAGCTGGGAAAATTACCTATAAAACAGTTGTGGTCCACTAATTTCCGCGATTTTTTACGATGTTGTACCGACCGGTCGAATGTCCGCCCGTTGGTTTTCAATGATGCCCTCCGAAGGCCCCGCCGCACAGACTATTCGGCGTTTTTCGTCGTTTTCCGGTGCCTTCCGGGAGGTGAGAATACAAGTGTCGTACATTGGCGAAAAGCTGTGAAAATTACCTATAAAACAGTTGTGGTCCACAAATTTCCGCGATTTTTTACGATGTCGTAACGACCGGCCGTTCGTTTTCCACCGCGCCGTCCGAATGCCCCGCATCACAGCCTATTTGGTGGTTTTCGTCGTTTTCCGGTGCCTTCCGGGAGGTGAGAATACAAGTGTCGTACATTGGCAAAAAGCTGGGAAAATTCTATATAAAACAAATGTGGTCCACTAATTTCCGCGATTTTTTACGATGTCGTAACGACCGGCCGTTCGTTTTCCACCGCGCCGTCCGAATGCCCCGCATCACAGCCTATTTGGTGGTTTTCGTCGTTTTACGGTGCCTTCCGGGAGGTGAGAATACATGTGTCGTACATTGGCGAAAAGCTGGGAAAATTACCTATAAAACAGTTGTGGTCCACTAATTTCCGCGATTTTTTACGATGTCGTAACGACCGGCCGTTCGTTTTCCACCGCGCCGTCCGAATGCCCCGCATCACAGCCTATTTGGTGGTTTTCGTCGTTTTACGGTGCCTTCCGGGAGGTGAGAATACATGTGTCGTACATTGGCGAAAAGCTGGAAAAATTACCTATAAAACAAATGTGGTCCACTAATTTCCGCGATTTTTTACGATGTCGTACCGACCGGCCGTTCGTTTTCCACCGCGCCGTCCGAATGCCACGCCGCACAGCCTATTTGGTGGTTTTCGTCGTTTTACGGTGCCTTCCGGGAGGTGAGAATACATGTGTCGTACATTGGCGAAAAGCTGGGAAAATTACCTATAAAACAAATGTGGTCCACTAATTTCCGCGATTTTTTACGATGTTGTACCGACCGGTCGAATGTCCGCCCGTTGGTTTTCAATGATGCCCTCCGAAGGCCCCGCCGCACAGACTATTCGGCGTTTTTCGTCGTTTTCCGGTGCCTTCCGGGAGGTGAGAATACAAGTGTCGTACATTGGCGAAAAGCTGTGAAAATTACCTATAAAACAGTTGTGGTCCACAAATTTCCGCGATTTTTTACGATGTCGTAACGACCGGCCGTTCGTTTTCACCGCGCCGTCCGAATGCCCCGCATCACAGCCTATTTGGTGGTTTTCGTCGTTTTACGGTGCCTTCCGGGAGGAGAGAATACATGTGTCGTACATTGGCGAAAAGCTGGGAAAATTACCTATAAAACAGTTGTGGTCCACTAATTTCCGCGATTTTTTACGATGTTGTACCGACCGGTCGAATGTCCGCCCGTTGGTTTTCAATGATGCCCTCCGAAGGCCCCGCCGCACAGACTATTCGGCGTTTTTCGTCGTTTTCCGGTGCCTTCCGGGAGGTGAGAATACAAGTGTCGTACATTGGCGAAAAGCTGTGAAAATTACCTATAAAACAGTTGTGGTCCACAAATTTCCGCGATTTTTTACGATGTCGTAACGACCGGCCGTTCGTTTTCCACCGCGCCGTCCGAATGCCCCGCATCACAGCCTATTTGGTGGTTTTCGTCGTTTTACGGTGCCTTCGGGAGGTGAGAATACATGTGTCGTACATTGGCGAAAAGCTGGGAAAATTACCTATAAAACAGTTGTGGTCCACTAATTTCCGCGATTTTTTACGATGTCGTACCGACCGGTCGAATGTCCGCCCGTTGGTTTTCCACGGCGCCGTCCGAATGCCACGCCGCACAGACTATTTGGTGGTTTTCGTCGTTTTACGGTGCCTTCCGGGAGGTGAGAATACAAGTGTCGTACATTGGCGAAAAGCTGGGAAAATTCTATATAAAACAAATGTGGTCCACTAATTTCCGCGATTTTTTACGATGTCGTACTGACCGATCGAATGACCGGCCGTTTGTTTTCCAACGCGCCGTCCGGCGGTTTTTATTGATATTTCAGTATAGTTTTCGGTATTATAATATTAATATTTCATATCTTATAATACTTTTTTGTATAATACAGCGCCATCTATGTGGCTGTACTATTGATGTGAGTTTTGAATTAGGTTTGGGGCAAGGTTTAGTTTTGTATAGGCAACCCATTGTACACGCTCTTATCAATGGCTAGGCCAATTGCTAACTTCACACTCGTCATTTTTGTCACCGCGAACATTGTTACCCTATTCGGTCGCGACAATCATTCGTTTATTCTTTTATTTTACGTTTACCTCGATCTTTCTATGTAATAAAAAGTTTTATTCGTCAAGCTTGTTTTTTCGTTTGTAATAATTACCTTTCTCCACTTCGAGTTCCATTCGAAGCTCGTAAATTGTCTGGCTGATAGTGTGCCAACAAAAGTCACTATCACCAAAACCTCTTAGATAAGAGAATTTCGGCCATTTTGTGGGCTTCAAAATCATTTCCAAGTCGGCTATCTAGTATTTTTATATATCTGTGAATGACTCTTATATTATTTACTATTTGAACAAATTATGTTTAAAGAAAAAAATCTTTATGCTAATTTCCTTTATCCTCATCCTTTTCACAATTCTTTTCTTTTTCCTTCTTTCCTAGAAAAACCATTTCAAAAGAAAAAATGCGTTATGCATAGGCAAGTGAAAAAATTGCAAACTTGGCAGAAGAAAAAGAAAGTTTAGTGTGTTTGCAAAAAGAGTTGGTCAAGCAAGAACTTGAACAAAGCAGAGAACTGCACCAATTAAAAATAAAACAGATGAACGAAGAGCATGAACTAAAAATGTTGGCTCTTCAATATGAATGCGACATTAAAAAAAAATATATTTTCTTCATAAAATTAAAAATTCCAACTAAAAAATTTAATCAAATCAAATTATAAGCATTATTATTTTTATTAACTGTTTTAAAACTAACTTTATTTAGTAATATCAATTAAAATGTACTGTTTATTATTTTTTACTATTAAAATTATTACTTATGTTTAAAAGTTATTATTATTCTATTTAAGTTATTTATAAAAGTTATGAGTTATTTATTCATTTTAGAGATGTGAAAAATATTCGTTTACTACTCTTGTTCTAGCATTATTTTGCCGATTTTCTATTAAGGGTGTATTGATTAATTCTGTCAGTTCATCAGGTAATTGAATATCATCCATTGGAATTTCTTCATTACAGTCAATTGCAATATTGTGAAGAACCGAACAAGCAATTATAACAGTTTGTATATTAGAGATTTGCAATCTCATCCCGAGTGATAAAACTGGAAATCGTTGTTTCCAAACACCATAACAACGTTCCACAGGATTTCTAGTACGAATTTGAGATTCGTTGTATAAGTTTTCTGGCCCTGCATGGGGGTTCAGGAATGGTGTGACAATATGCATATGGCATAACCAGAATCTGCAACTGTTAAGCTATTTCCCCAGTTTTGAGTAATATGTAAATCATTATTTATTTTTGAATGTGAAAATATTGTAGAGTCATGAGTTGAACCTGGCCAGCGAACAACAATATCCATAATTTTCAGTTTAGGAGAAACTACAGTCTGGACATTAAGTAAAACCATCCTTTTCGGTTACGGAAATATTCTGCATTAGGTCCACCTTGAATTAAGTTTTTAATTTCAATTTTTGTTATTAAATTTAAGTTTGTAAAAAATAAACATTAAAACAAAGAATAGCAATATTAACTAGTATTTTTTTTTGTAATTACAAATAACTTTTGGTGGGAACTTGAAACTTTAATTTTTATTTTTATTCTAGATACAGAACGTCATTTTCCAAACATTGAGATTAATTTTAATCAAAAAGTTTAAAGTCATTATAAATAATACAATAAATGCAATGTTTTATTATAGACTAGTTGCCAGTGGTATATCCAGGGTAAAATTGTTAAACACTATATGTTTTTATTTCATTTTTTTACCCCCCCCTTTCAAGTTAGGTTAGCTAACCCCCCACCCTTCGAAAAAATTTAGATATCCCACTATTAGCTGCTATGCCAAGGTTATATTATTATACTACTTTATAAATATATATCTACATAATTTATAGTATTACAATTAACATAGGTTTTTAACTACTGTACAAACTGTATAAACTAATTAAGTACACCATTTTGTACAAAAATTCTATAAGACTCACCAAGGCTTTGAATTTTAATATGAATAAAGTCAATCGCCCCAATAACCAACGGAAATTTGGCTATACCATAAAATTGTGTATGCAACTCTTTTATTTCGTCATTTGTTTCTGGCATTTTAATTATTTGAGGACGAAGTTTTGCCAAAGCTACACTTACATCATGTACTATGACACATGCAGCAGATTTACTTACACCTGTGACATCTCCAGCACTAATTAAAAAAGATCCTGTAGCATAACATCTCAGAGCTAATAATATTTTTGTGTAGATTTTATGGCATGATTTCTATAGATACATAAAAAAAAGTCGACGAGTATTTTATTTGGATTAATTTTTGAATAATGTAAATACTACTATATTACCTGTCTGTATTTGATGATATAGTAGGGCATATCATATTTAATATCATCAGAATCGTTTCTTTAGATTATCTAAAGCGATTTTTAAAATCTAGTTCATCCCAAGTACTAAAATGATCAACCCTAGTTCGTACAGTATACGGTCTGCGAAGTGAAACGTAGAAATATTAATATAAAATACACGTAATATAAAATGCACTTGCTAAAATAGTAAAATTATTATTATCACAAGAATAATCAATGATAATTATTAAATTAAATGACAGTTAAAAAGTTAATCGGAAGAAATAGTAGTGGTTAGTTTAACTATCGGTTAAACCTGATAGTTAGCTTAACTGGAGTTCCAAAAACAGTTTAACTGGGACAAAGTATTAACCGGCAGTTAAATTCTACTAACTGCCAGTTATAGTCAATTGAAAAACCGGCCCTAAGGGCCTTTTTATCAATCATCAGTTAAGAGAATTTAATCTCCCGTTAAGATTAATCCTCAGTTAAACTAGAAATGTGATTTTATTATTACATGATAATATTTTAATCGGAGTTTAAAATTAATTAATCCGCGATATTTGGCCAGTTAAAGAGTTAAACTAAAGTTTAGCTGAAATATTGTCGGTTATCTTATTTATTTTGGTACCTATGTAATTACATTATGTTTGATTTTACTTTTAATTTCAAAGATTCTTTTTATTTGTTAACTTGTAGGTATATTTATAATTGGTAATTCTTTGAATGTAAGTAAATTTAAATCATTAGAGTTTTTGGGTTATATGAACCATATACACTATACAGGTTATGTTTGAACAAACCTCGAAGACCATATTTATTGTCAACAACAATAGACCATTTAAATAAATGGGACGATCAAGACTTTTTTGCCAGATTCCGTTTGAGTAAAAATACATTTAAAATTGTATTAGAAATGGTTCACCAAGAAGTTACAACTGTTACACAAAGGTATATTAATAGATTTTTGAAGATAGCACTCCGGGGGCGTCAACGTCTTATAGGTATAGAATTGAGGGGGATTTTAAACCTATGCCCCTTGATTATTTATATTATTATTATTTTTTTTTAGATTCTGAACGAAGTGATGAATGTATTGATTTTATAATGATGTGTGTGTTTTTTTTTGTGTCTGTACAGTAAAACTAGTCGAAATAATGCTCCAATTTCAAACTTTGGGGGTGGTTTCCGATGTAAAAGTAAATATCCTTGGTGCATTATAGAGGTCAATAGTAAACGTTTTCCAACAGTTTTAAAAACACTCAAGAAAAACAAAAAAAAAATGACGGAAAAACGGAAATTTTTACGCAAAACCAGTTTTGGACCAAATCGATTTTTTTATATGGTTGTAATTCTAAAACTAATCACTTTTAATACTTGAAATTTTCACCAAATATTAATATTAATGTTATCTATAAACAGTTAAATTTTCAAAATATTTTGACTTTTTTTTAGTTATTTATAGACCATAGAGATTTTCGATTTTTATAAGATTTTTTTTTTTGATGTGTCAATAAAATTGTTTTGGCCCAATCAAAATACTTGAAAATTTAATAGAAAGTTCCTCATAAGTTATTCATAGAGTGATTAAAAAATAATAAGAATACATTGGCACAATTATTTTTTATTAGCATTTGAAATTCAAATATTGACAAAAATTCGTCAAAATCATGATTATTTGCAAATTATTTTGTGGGCATAATTCATAAAATTATTATTATTATTATTATTATTATTTATATCAAAAATTTGAAAATTGAATACAAAATTACTCTTAAATTTTCCTATATTTAACAAGAGTGAAAAGTTAACCGGAAAGTAAAATTAAATTTTTATAAGTGTTTGAAAGACATTTTTGAAACTTTGTTTTTGGTATAACAATTTTCTAAAACCAAAAATCTACAATTTTCCAATTTTCGAAAAACTAAAAACTGTATCTATTATAAAATGCATAGGAGATAGATAAGTTGACTTCCGTGAAAAATATTTTTTGGTCAACGGGTTCTAGATAAAACGTAATTGTAAATCAAAATTTGAAAAACTTTCTTACGATTTGTTTTAGTCGAAAAAAGCGAGGTATGGGACTATGGGTTTTATGTTTTTCAATTTTTAATTCAAATTGTATACTTTCATTATCTACACAGAAATCGTGCTGTCACTGCGGAACAACAACTATTATTAACACTGAGGTTTTATGCTTCAGACTCGTTTTTGATAAATGTTGGTGAATTATTTGGTATTCAAAATGAATATTGCTCTGGCATGCCTAAGGCCACGTTTTATAAATATGCCCAGCAATGCTAATGAAATTTCAGATCTACAGACAAGATTTCATTTGAAAGCCAAATTTCCGCGATGTATCGGAGCCATTGATTGTACACATGTTAAAATATCATCACCAGGTGGCGATAATGCAGAGAACTACAGAAACAGAAAAACTTTTTTTCCATTAATGTGCAAACCATATCAGACGATCAATTAATGATACGAGATATAGTTGCTCGTTGGCCTGGGTCGTCATACGATTCAACTATATTTTTCAATTCTTCTATCTATAGACGTTTAGAAGCAAACGAATTTGGAAATGGTCTAATTGTTGGTAATGGTGGGGTTATGCAGTGAAAAATTACTTATTGACACCTTTATTAAATCCACTCACAAGAGCTGAAAATTTATATCAAGAGTCCCAAATTCGAACGAGAAATGTTGTTGAACGATCATATGGAGTTTGGAAAAGGAGATTTCCAGTATTATCATTAGGGATTCGTTTGGATTTAAGCAAAATAGAAGCAATTATTGTTGCAACTGCTGTACTGCATAATATTGCTATTCTACAAAAAGAAAAATGACCACTTATTACAAATGATATTCAAGAACAAATCAATTTAGTAAATTGTGTAAACAATAATGTGACTTACGATAATATTAAAAACGATGTAAATGATAGAACAAGAATGAACTTAATTAATAGACACTTTGGTGAAATGTGTTAAGTAATCTAAATATGTTAATTTTCTTAAATTATGTGTACATAATCAATAGTTTTAATATATTTATTTATTTATAAAAAGTATTCTTTTTTTATTTTAATATATTAACAATCTTTTTTTTTTTTAACTTAAGTAAATTGACTAATTATTTTAACTATAAAATTAATATAAACAATAAACATTAAACATAAAATAACAACATAGGTAACACAAATAGACTATTTAAAATATACATGAAAAATATTTTTTTTTATTATAACATTAAAATATATTATTAACAAAAATCACTTAAGTTTCTTTTGATACCAATTTAGCAGTTAACAGTTTTAGTTTTAATTCATTTTCTTTTCTTTTAAATATGAGTTCTTCTTCCAACAACATTATTTTTAATTGCATCAGTTTAGTTTTAGCTTTTGGCTGTGTCTGACCAATCTTTATTAGTATTAATAATGGTAAAAATATAAACCGTATATTATATAATATAAATTCAAATAAAACAAATTTAATGAACAAGATAGGTAACTAATATTATAAAGCATTTTTTACAAATAAATTTAAAATTATGTAATAAACTAAAATCACAATAATAGTACACTATTTAGAATATAGTTATCAGAATAATAACTGTAGGTACAATAATTACAGTATAATAATTGTATACACATTTTAATGTGTATTATTCTTGTGATTTTGGTTTTATAATAACGTTCAACTAACTAACCTGATTTGTTTTTTGCGTGAAAAGAAGTTTTTTTAGATTTCTGGTTTTCTGGAGGGTTTATTACTATATTTAACATAAAAGTAGTATGAATATAATATAATATAATATATAAATATTTGTAGGTAATAATAATATATAATGTATATTATATATATTTATTATTATTTATTATCTCACCCTTTAACTCATCATTTGAACTAGCCTCAGAATTCGCATATATAATTGATGAATACAGAGTGTCTAAGCTAAAAATGATGTGTTATAGATGATAGCTCTGGAGAAATTGGCGTTCTCAATTTTGCTGGTGTATAATCTGTCCAATCTTCACCAAAATCACATTCTTTTTCAGAAGTATGGACAAACGACTCTCGAAAAACCTTGATAGTGTATAATAAACAATTTATTAGGTATATAAATATATGAATCTAATTACAAAGGCAGATATATATTTACAATTTAACTAAACATTGGTATTATTTTCTTGGCAATCAATTTTTAGAATGTTTTCATCCATACACTATAATTGAAATACAATAACAATATTTGTAATAATAATAGTTTATGAATCAATTAAAATATTAATCGCTTACATCATTGTCATTTTTCTCATAATCCTGTTCAAGAATTTCATGTCTGTATGTATTTTGATCTTCAATTTTGTCAATGTCAAATGCTGACACTCTACCACTAAAAGCTAGAGGGTTCAAAGATCTTAGTTGTTCTTCCATAGGGGACAATTTACTGAGTGCTTTTAATGGAATAGGAGGTCCTCCTCCTGTTGCACAGGGTTTTGATTTAACATCTCGCAACTTAATTTTTACAGTTTTTTTTAAATTTTCATATTTTAATTTCAAACACTTTGGACTACGATATCCGTTAACAAAAAAAAAATGACGGAAAAACGGGAATTTTTAAGCAAAACCAGTTTTCGACCGAATCGATTTTTTTATATGGTTGTAATTCAAAAACTAATCACTGTAAATACTTGAAATTTTTACCAAATGTTTATGTTAGTGTTATCTATATATAGATAATTTTTTAAAAATTGTTGACTTTTTTTGAGTTATTTACAGACCACTGAAATTTTCGATTTTTATGCGAATTTTTTTTTTTGAAGTGTCGGTAAAAAAATTTTGGATGACCAAAAAAACTTGAAAATTTACAAGTAATTTTGAAGTTGTAAAATCATAAAATTTTTTGTGTTAATAACTAAGAATTGAAAATACAACACTAAGTTTTCCATAAGTTTTCCTTCAAGTAACCATTGAGAAAACTCGAAGTTTCATTATAAGAAAAATTTTAAGTGCGTTTGAATTTAAAATTTTTACGAAATTGCGTAACGATAACGATTTATCCTCAAACGATTTTAAATATTTATTATTCAAAAAGTATAAGTCGTAGAAACTTGAAAATTTTACCATTTATTTAGATTGGCATTTTCTTTACATGATTTAATTTTCAAAATATTTTGAGTTTTTTTTTGAGCTATTTATAGACAACTGAAATTTTCAATTTTTCTGAAAAATTTTTTTTGAAGTGTCGATTTTGGCCCAATCCAAATACTTGAAAATTTTATACAAAGTTCCTCATATGTTATTCTTATAGTGATTAAAAAATTATAAGAATACATAGGCACAATTTTTTTTTATTAGCATTTGAAGTTCAAATTTTGACAAAAATTCGTCAAAATTATGAATATTTGCAAATTATTTTGTAGGTATAATTCATAAAAATGTTTGTATAGGTAGCTAAGAGTTGAAAATTTAATACAAGATTTTTCATAAGTTTTGCTTACAATAATTATAAAAGAACTTAAATGTTGGTGTATTCAGGCCATTAAAACATAAACCACCTTTTTCAACAACCACTGGAAATTATATCTTAGGCTGACAAATCATCTTCGTTCAGAATCGTTTTTCGTATACAATGATACTTATCATTGTATTCAAATTTAGCATACCCTAGTCTGAGGTTCACCTTACTCCCTAATGTACAGCAGAACGGTACCCACTTGCCCGCTTTTTATTGTTATTATTACAGATTATTTTTACGCCACCTAACTGATAATATTTATACCAAATGTATAATCTAACATTATTGTGATCGTATATGATCAGTTTGTTTTGTTTTGTTTTTTTTTTTATTTAATTTGTTTATTTTTATTACACGTAAGATCGTTATTGCTTTTTATATGTCTGTAATAAATACCCACTAGGCAAAAAGAGTTCCAGAACATTCCAACAACATAGGTATTAATGTAACAAAAAAACGTTCTAAGCGAAATGTTTTAGTTCCATTTCAGAACTGTATGGAAGTAACTTAATTTTGAATTATGGCCAAACAACAATACATAAATGTTAAATGATTAACATTCTTGTAACGTCCGATAAAATCGGTACAAGAACAATGTATTAAAGTATAAAAAAAAAAACGTTTTATAAAAATACTTTAGTATCGATTTAGAACTGTAACAAAGTAACTTAAATTTTAATTGTATCAGAAAATCGATACATTATTGTTAAATTTGAAACATTTTTGGAAGTTCTGATAGAAACATTATATGAACAATATTTTAAAACAAATAAGTAAGAACTAAAATGTAAACAGGATTTTGATGTTTCCAAAACGTTTTTAAATAAACATAACAGATTTTATTTATAGAACATGTGATAAGCCGATAACCATTATTATTATAATATTAAGATGGTTATTGTTATTACAAATAATTTACAATCGTCCATAACTGTCGTATCCATAGTCTATAGCTATTTCACTATTTGTTCACTATTTGCATTTTGCTATTTACGCGTTCTTGTCGTGTGCACTATTGCAACACCGTTGTATGTAATATATTATATTATCATCAACCCATCGTGCGACCATACGCTGCAAATATATAATATGGATGACTCTCCACGACCAAGCAACACCAACAAAAGTATGATCACTAAAAAGGTATGTGTATATGTATTTTATTAGCTATGTTATTATTATTTGTTAGAAATAACTGGTTTTACTTTTTTGCTATGTCCACTGTCCAGCTATAATAGTATATATAGGTATAATAACAACTAATACTATGTGTTTAATGTACCTAAGTTTATAATATATTATGAACAAAGCATTATTTATTAGGACCAAGCATTGAAAACATCTCAAATATGATAGCTATTTCCTAAGAAAAGACCCACTTATACAATACAATTTCAATCCTCTGTTAACGATAACTATAATATTAATGTTAGTAGAAATTTTACATAATTAACATCATACTAGGTAATTGTATAATTTTAGTTCTAGAAACCATTCATTTTGTATTAAACACAAAAAAAAAAAAAATAAAATACATTGTTTTAAAAGATATTTATATAGCTTTCCAACACAAATACCTACACAATTAATCATGGACAGCGTTAGATTTATTCATGCATTTATCTATATTCTAGGTATATATATTTAGTATTTAACCTGTGCAGTGTAGAAATCTACTGTATGGTAAAATATTTTTTTAAAAATTACAGCTAATTCTATATCTTTCCCTCTATCTTTAATATTCAATATTTGTAAAAATAAGTAAGTGAATTTCCAAGCTCGTTTAAAGAATCAATTATTGTTATTCCAATTTTTAAAAAAGAGGATAAAAATAAATGTTCTATTTATCAACCTATAAGTTTAACTCTTACGATATCCAAATTATTCAAAAATGTTTAAAGATAATAGGAGATTAAAATTCCTCGATAAGCATAATATTTTTTGACAAAAACCATTTTGTCCATAGGCGTGCACACAGGTTCAGGGTGTTTCTGGGCACCCCCTGACATTAAAATTGGGGCCCAAAATGTAAGTCTTATAGCATATATATGGGCCCGTAATAATTTATTAAAACATGTATTATGTACATGTCTTGTTAAGATAGGGCCCAAAGATATTGTAGGACCGCCCCCCCTGAAATGCAGGTCTGTGCACGCCTATGAATATGTCAATACTTACAATGCATTATATGACACTACTAAATTTATTCATGAAAATATTGATGATTAAAAAAATGTACTTGATATTTTACTAAAAAAATTGTACTTATGTGGTATTTATATATTATAATATATGAACTACAAATGTGGGTATCAATTCCATATTAGTATTTACTACAGTATGTATTGCATTTATAGTATATTGTACTATAAGTACATAAACGGTATGTTTTAATATTATATATTATAATTTTAATACATAATTAATTATATATTAGAATTATTATTAATAAGGGCATAAGGCGGTATATATAATCTATATATGTAATAATATTTATATCATATTTTGTTTTTTATGTATATAGACTTGGGTTATTGGATATTTTACAAATGAAGATGAAAATACAGTTGAGTCCATTCAAAACCATAGTCATTATACAAATAATGATTATTCAGTAGTACCATCGATATGGTTAACTTACAATGACGGTAATTATATGTGCAAATGGCCAACAAAAAAATCAACAAATATTTCAAACCTTGTTAAAATGTACAAAGATATAACCAAAGATTTTAGCTACCATTTGTTTTACCTTGCAAACAATATTTTTTATGGCAAGTATATTATTTATAATTATAATTTAATTTAACTTTATTTCACACACACACACACATGCATACAAATTATAACAATGTAAGCCTACTGTAAGAGGTAGGTATATAGCAACAGTGAGACATCATAAATTATTTTCAAACTTTTAATATTTTAATTTTAATTCAATTGTTTTAAGTTTTATTTTATCTAGGTAAAATATTAATTTAAATATGTAGGTATTAAAATATATATATAAAAAAAATAGAAAACTTTTAAGTTTTATAATTTATGCCATTCTCAACAATCTTTAGACTCAGATAATTATATTATATAGTAAAATACTATTGTCTCACTCTTCACTTTCATACAACTTTTCTAAAAATACATTATTCTCCCTTGTGCATTAAACATTATAATAATCTTATTTATAAAATGTATTACATAGGTACACTATAATATATTACGTACAAAAAAATTGATAAGGAACTACATGATTTGTATACATATTGTTTTACTGTGCCTTTGTCAGTCACTGTGACCATCTTTTCTCAACTAAATGTATATTTTTGTTAATTTTAATAGATTCTTTTGGAGATGCTACAAATAAATTGCAACATATTTTAAACTCTTCAGATTCTGAATCAAACAATGTCGACCGTTTAGGTCGTGGAAAGAGAAAAAAAATTAGTTCAAGTTCTGTAAGATCATTGTTTGAAACTGGAGTTGATGCCGATGAATCATCAGATGATGATAGCCTCGCAGTCGGTTATACTATTGTAAGTATTATTATTATTTATATAAGTAGTATTTTAATTTTTACATTTTTTTATTTTAATTTGCTTTTTACTCATAGGAAAACATTGGAACTCAGGAAATGAAAAAAACGCCATCCAGATCATTAACGACATTGAATGGACATCATTACACTTCAAATAATTCTTCTATCACAGATAACAACCTGCCTATTGTATGAGTCTTATTTAATGTTAATTGACTTTTAATTGAAATACCTACATATTCATAATTTATTTTCTAGGGTATTGACAAAAATCTATTCAAACGTCCATATGATTCAAGTCTTAGTAATTGTCCTACTACGTATGTTAATATGGATAGTAATAATTTAACAGTTACAACAGTTACTCCTGCTATTTTGCCTGTCTGCTATTTTGCCTGTATTGAATACTATTAGTGACATACCATCTATCCAAGGAAACAAACATTCATACGATTATAATAATCGTAGTGTTTGTAGTTTATATGCTGGCATGGACAATAATAATTTAACAGATACAACAGTTACTCCAGAAATTTTGCCTGTTAGTGACATATCTAGCCAAGGAAGAAAACGCTCTTATGATCACTCTAGTCTTAATTTTAGTAATTATAGCATGGATAATAATAATTTAACATCAACTGTTATTTCTGATTTGAATCCTAGAACTGCAATAGACCAAGGTAACTACTTTCAATTAGCCCATTATGGTTACCATTATAAGATTTATTACAGATGAAAAATATTTTAACTTTTTATTGATATTGTAATAATATGACTTCATATTATATTTTAGCTTGGTTCATTTAAAATACTGATTTTGTAATTTTCAAATCCAATTTCATAGATAATTTAAGAACTTTATTAGAAGATATTAGATCACATTTGATGGCTAACCAAATGATGGGTGATAGACTATGGAATAAATTGAATAATTTGGAAACAGAAATAAAAAATTTAAAATCACTAGCAACATTTCAATCTGCAGCTATATTTTCAAATGATAGTAATGAGGATCAAGAATTTATGAAACAATTTCCTATTTCTAGTGAACAAACATTAGAATTCTGTGGGAATATTCTTAAAACTGATGAAAGAGTTAAAGACAAATTGGTATAGTGTTATACTGTTATCCAACTTTATTTTTTTATAATCATATCTAAATAGTTGTTTCTGTAGGTATATCATTAAATTTTTATTATAAAAAATTTTATTAATAGGGAAATTTATTTCGTTCCATTGGTGGAGTTGATTATAAAAGTCATTCTAGGAGAATTTTTTCCAAACTGTTTACAAATGAATTTGCTATACATTGTAGTTGGACTGGTAGAGGTTTTGGGAAAAATGTTACTTGTGTGAAAATTAAAGGAAGACAAATTATATCCATCATGCAAGGTATATTTTAAAACAATATATTATATAGTCATTTTTATTCATAAAATAAATAAAACTTTAATTTAGATGTTATAAAAAGTACTCACAAATGTACTGACACAGAATTTGAAATTTGTCTTCAAACGTGGTTCAAATCTGCGAATACTAGATTTAGCCGAGAGTAATTATTTATTAACTCTCCCTTGTATATATACAATAATATAAATATTATAGTGGTAATTATAATATAATAAAAATTATAAACTATTAATACTATGACAATAAAAATCAAAAATAAAACTTTTAGTGTTACAGAATCAACCACTTATCAAAAGACAAAAGAATATAGGATTAATTTCTAACCGTCAGTTTCATAGGCGTGTTGAAACTGAAAAAAGACATTTTCAGTTTTCACATTTATCTAAAGTTGTAAAAAATCAAGAAACTAAATGTTCAAAGGACCTCCCTTTGATGGAAAAAGATAATTCCAATAACATAACCGAAACAATTATTTCAGGAGATAATATTATTTCCAGTACTATGGCTGTAAGTAAAATATGTATAATTTTATAAATATATTTTTATTTTAACTATCATCGGACTTGGGGCAGTTTTGAAATTAAACTGTAAATAACTTTAAGATTAATTAATCTAGATGTATTTTCATTGCAACATTTTTTTTTGTTAAGTTTGGTTCTTTAATTTTTGTTGGATTTGAACCATACATTTTTTTATTGTTTAAGGTGGGAACAATAATGGGGAATCTTCTATCAACATTTCTAATGTTAGCTATGAAAAGAAAATCTTTTATGAATTTAAAACTGAAAAATAGTTTGAAAATTGTCAAAAATTAAACTTTATATCTTGCTTTATATGCATATAAAAAGGGGTCTAAAAGCTTGAACAATTAATAAAAGTTTCCTCATAACTTGTTAGAATATCAATTTTGATACAATGAAGATTTGTACAAAATTAGTCAATATCACGAAAATTTGGAACTCATTTTTTGGTTACAAATTTATAAAATATTAAATTTCTATTGCTAGAGATTGGAAATTTAAAACGATATTTCTCATAAGTGGGTAATATTAATATAACCAAATAATATAAAAATATATATAAGCACAGTTTTTATTATAGTAATTTTAAGTTGAAACATGGGCAAAATTAGATGTTTTAACGGAAATTAACAATATTCGTTATTTCATTACTATTAGTAAAATAAATTACTTAAAAACTTAAATAAATATTGAACATAAAATTAATTAGTAAGAATTAATAACTACGTTTAAAATGTTATACTGTGACACTACCAAAGTGGTTTTAAATATTTTTAAGATTACAACACAATAATTGTTTTACATAAATTAATTTATAAGAGATGACCGGTGGTGGTATAACTAAAAGATAATATATTTGCCGCCCCGTTTGATGATACTAATATGCTTTAAATACAAATAATAAGCGTTTATTTCAAAAATATTTTTTTTTTAGGAATTGTTAACTGCTAAAAATGCTCTACAAATCGTGACTTCTGATCATTGTGAACCACCAATTAAGACAAGCACTTGCACAACATCTGTATTTTCCATTGAACAAATTGAAAAAAACATTTGTGATTGGAAAATTGTTCATGGTGTAACCAGAAATTGTGCAAATGATGTATTGAAAATTTTTAAAAATGCTGGAATTAATATTACCCAGGATATCAGAAACATTCTTAATACACCAAAAAATCAACAAATCACAGAGATAGAAAATGGTACTTACTTAAACTTAGGTATTTTATTTATAATTAAACCACATTTAGAAAACATTATTCAGTTATTACCTTATAATATAACTCTTAAACTGAGTTTTAATATTGATGGGATTCCATTAGCTAAAAGTTCCAAAACACAATTTTAGCCAATTTTACTATCAATTTTAAATGTTCCAATACTTTCAAATACTATTTTCCCTGTAGGTATATTTCATAGTTTCAGTGGAAAACTAAAAGATTTAAACCAGTTTTTAAAACCTTTTTTAGATGAATTAAAAATACTATTAATAAATGGTATAATTATTGAAGATTATTGAAATTAACTTTGATTTATGTCAAATTGTGTGCGATGCATCCGCAAAAAGCTTTTTGTTAAATGTTAAAAATTTTAATGGTTATTATGGTTGCAATTTGTGTGAGGTCAAAGGCAAATCATCAGACTCTAAAATGTGTTTTTTAAGTACCAACGCTGCTTTACGAACCAATGAAACATTTAGAAACAAAACTAATAAGGAATACCATAAGGATGATGCTGTTTCTCCTATTGTACAACTCCCAATAAATATTACTGATGTTGTTGTTTTAGATCCAATGCACTGTGTTTTCTTAGGTGTTATGAAACGTTTATTAGAGTTCTGGATGAAAGGTAGAATAGGCGACAGGTCAATGCGTATTTCAGAAGAAAATAAAATTTATTTAAACAAAAAGCTTATAAAATTAAGAACTGTTGTACCCACAGAGTTTGCAAGATTACCTAGAACATTAGACGATCTTCCTCATTTTAAAGCTACAGAATATAGAGAAATTTTATTATATACAGGCGTGATTGTTTTAAAAGGTTCTATAAAAAATTCCCATTATAATCACTTTTTACTATTGTCTGTTGCTATTCGTATTCTGTCATCTGATAAATATATTTCTTTAAATTCCATTGCTTATGATTTGCTTATTAAATTTGTTAACAAGTTTGCTCTATTATATGGACCTGAATATTCCAATTACAATGTTCATAGTTTGATACATTTACCATATTTTGTAAGGATACATGGTCCTTTACATACTTTTAGTGCGTTTAAGTATGAAAATTACTTACAGCAATTAAAAAAATTTATGAAATGTGGCCGATTCCCGCTGTCTGAGGTTTATAATCGTATAATGGAATCTAGAATAAATATCCCGGAAAAATACAAAAATATTGCTTCTCAAAGCTGTGCTATTAAAACATATAAAATTGACGAAAAACTTTCGAATTTTAAATTAATTTACTATAGACAAATAATTTTAAATGACTCTAATTATGTACTTAGTCCTAACACACCAAAAGATCAATATATCATTTTGGAAAACAATGATATTGTTGTTATTCAATCAATTCATCGAAGTTATTTTAATAACATATTTAAATTAACTGTTACAAAGTTTTTTAATGTAAAAAGCTTATTTACACAACCAATAATGTCAAATATTGTAGGCATTTATTTATTGACCATTCATTAAAATCAGAGCCATTTGATATTATACTAAACAACTTTAAATACAAATGTTTTTTGTAAAACTGTGTGATAATCAGGGTATTGTTATTCAATTGTGTCATTAACTTAAAATTGTTTTTTTTGCTATTTTTAAATTGTTTAAAACCAATATTTTTATAGCACCTAGCTATACGAGTATGTTGTATGATTTATGGATATATCAATTTAATCATAATAATTCAGGATATACCTAGCTATATATATTATATATTATTATTAAGTACATACAAATATATATATGTGTAATACTTTTATCTATTATTATCAACTGTTTAATATAATTATATTAACATAAAATATTCTATTTCTTAATTATTATACTATGTAAATAATATTGCATTATAATATTATAATATATATTATATAATTTTATAGGTATCTATAAAGTAACCTAAATATACATTTTTTTTTTTTTTTTGGTTAATAGGTGCAACATGTGTTTATATCCTAGCTGTGTTTTTTTTGATCAATTTATCATCATGTCCATAGCATTAATAGTTCAAAATAGTAATACTGCAGCTATATATTATGTGAAAATAAAAACATTATATAAAATCCTTTTTCATCTGTGTTATTTTATTGTTATAAACCTATTTATGTTGTATTAGTTTTTAACCTTTATATGTATCTATATACTTTATACAATATTGTTGAAGGATTTTATTATTAATAATTAGATCATATAATATGTGTGTATTATATTTAATATTTAAACATGACTACATATAATATAATATTATATAAATATGACAAACCAAAAAGGATATAATGGAAAACTTAAATACAATCAAATGTGGCTGTTATAATTTATCAGTGGCGCTAAAGTGTTTAAAATATAGTAATAGATAATGCGTAAGATATTGTACGTACATTCTAGATTTCCCCCATTACCCCCCCCCTTTTTAAATTTTACAAATTTATCAAAGCACCTACAAAATGCAATTTTTAATGTTGGATCCCCCGCAGTATCCTGTGGTGCCCCCCTCTAAAAAATATACTAGTTTCCATACTGCTATATTATATAATAATATCATAGATAAATAATTAGGTCATCTGTGGCACCGCTGTAGGTTAATATTAATCACTTAATACTTATTCATAAAACGTTCCTGAAACTGTTAAAATAATGATTATGCAATGATACTTTGAAACATAAAAGGTATTTTGGGATTGTTACTGGTGTGTTCAACTAATAATTACAAAAACATAATATTTACGTTTTTTTGAAACATCAAAGGTTTTTTAGAAACGTTTAATGAATGATCCAAAAAAAAGTTTAAATTACATGTTAAATTTAACAGTACAAATACGATTTTCTGTTGTTTAATAAAACACGGCATATTGTGTTCCTGTTACGATCCAATAACAGTAATGAAACTATTAATGTAAACGTTTTGTTGCGTGCCAGTATCAGATTTGAATCCAAATGGTTAATTTGAATGAAAGTTAAACTTAATAACGTAATATGTTTTATTGCATACAAACAAAATACATGTAACAAATAAATAAGTGGCTAAGTGACGTGAAAGTGCTCAGTTGTTGATAGCTTTGGTACATCTACCGTTGCTGGTCTTCGGACTCCCTTATATATTGTGGTGCGTCTCTTGTTTACGTCGTGTGGTCGCCTTCTGGGTAAAACCAGGTGTCCTTGTTGTTGTTGTTGCAAATTCGGACACGAATTTGAGAATTTGCAATAACATCTCAAAAGCATCATTAGTGCACTGTAATTATTGGTGCGCTTACTATCCCGACACGTGTCATGGTCATAGTAGCATCCGCATTACCCTTGACACGAGGCATGGTCATACTAACTTAGCCTTGTAATCTCGTAGATATCTTATAGATATCTCGTAGCCCATAACACCTCCCCACAAAAAAAAAGGTTTATGTCTGCAAGACAGAAATCTTTACAATTTTCTTAAATGCACTCAGTTACACTTACAAATTCAGTTTTACATTGGTAACTTAATAATAATATTAGTTATATCAAATTTTAAATCAATCAAGAATACAATATAAAGTATGTTAGTACAGTATATATTATTATATATATATTTTTTAATATTTGAATCTCCTTCACCTTGAATAATACAATTAAAATAATAAAATAAATTTGTGAATAATTAATTAATATTACACACGAACGTTACGTTCTACCCACATACCAAATTAAATGACTGAATAACTGAATCTACACATAGGATAAAATTAATATTAATATTTTAAAATGCTTTATTAAGTTTTCATATCGTTTTTTTTTTTTATGATAAATGATTAAATATATTATATTTATTGATTATATATATACTTTTTTATATTATTTGTTATTATTTATTATTATTTATTTATTTTTTTTTTACGATAATAATGAATTATTAATGTTAACGTGGTGATGGTGGTGCGCTAAATGGTACTTCATCGTATATTTCTGAAGCAAAATTTCCCCTTCTTACATTTCGTATTTGTGATCTATAGTAGTATAGTTAACCAATCTTCTTGGTATATCAATTACTTGGCGATTGCTAACGTATCTACATTTTAATAGTATGTATATGGCTATTATTAATATAATAGATAGTATAGCCAAAATTATTGTAACATACAAAAGATTTGAATGTATTGTTGTATTATATGTATGAATATTTTATAAGAGATGTTAGTACGTAAGAAATAAGTTAAGAAAAACTATAGATAATAAGTAAAACAGTAAAATTCAATAAGTTAAGCAATATTTAATTATTCACAGAAATAGGTTAAAATAACAATTGTGCAATTCGGTGCCAGTAAACTTTATATTACAGTTAGCATAGTAAGCAAGATATAATAATAAGAAATGTAAATATAATTTGTTAATAATTTACTAATCGGGTTAAAATAACAATTACACAATAATCATAGTATCTATAATTGTTAATTTAACGTAGTAATAGAAAAATGTAGAACAATCGATAGTAATTCGATTGTAAGTGTAATATATAAGTGAGATGGCTAAGACAGCAAAGGGAGTCAGTGGTGGTGATCGAGTGACTCGATCACCACCGGACGTCGTGTTCAAACTTCAAATAAAGTATTTTGCGTTATTTTGTGTTTAACTTTATTTTGGTATACGTCCGAGTAATCGGCGTATACGACAGTATGAACTGGTGTTTTTGACTTTGTTCTCTAATAACTTCTTCGTCTATTATTTGCTGAATCTCATCAAGTGATTTTGACACACTGTGCAGATCTGTTAATTGTATTTTTGATGTATTATTCCATACATCGCTCAATTTATATTTATGTATATGTTCAGGTATTTTATTAAATATATTTTTTATTTTAGTATTAGGTACAAAATCTTTATAATTTGTACTCGAAATTTCCTCTATAGGAGTCAACACTGCGTCACGTGTGAATACTTGACAATTTATGTCTAATATAGTTATTGCACCTGAAACCTTAACTTCTTGAACAAATGATTCGGGTAAATCTGTGCAACTTATTGTCAAAGTATCATCTCCAGCATGTATCCATGTGTTTTTATTAAGAATTCTGTGGTAAATGTTTCTAAGTAATGGAAATTTGTTGATACTACATCCCGTTTGAAATGCATCCGGTGTTTTAAATATTTGCATTTCACATGGTGTATTATCATTGTTATCTAACATTGGCTGTGTAGCCTTGCATATTCTGTATATTGCTGTTTCAATGCAATCTTTTATCTCTTTTTCCGTGTAGGTAGTAAATTGTTTTCTATCCTTAGTTATTGCAACGTAAGTATATGTATTTGTGGAAATATACCATGAGTCAACTCCATCTTCAATAAATTTTATTGGTAAAGGTATTATATTATATAATGAAAGTTCTATGTCGACAACCAATGGTATTCTTGTAATAAATACCAATTGTTCATTTTCATAGTATACGCTTATTTTTGTTATTTTTAAAAATTCACTTAATTCTGACGCTTCTGTTCCCATAGGTATGGCATATTGTTTTTTAATTGTTCGTTCTGCTGTTTTCAATGTTGATGCAAGTTCTTGCGGTGTCATAAGACTTGGATGTATTAACCCCTCTCTTGCAGCTGTTATTATCTGTTCCAACGTTGAGGTTTCATAAGCATACTGATTAGTTATTATAGTGTATAGATTATGGACTTCGTCAGCCATTAGTAAATCTAATACGTCATCAGTTATATTCTGTAATTGCATCATTCTCTCATGTAATTTTTGTTCTTTAGTTGATATTTCTTTATATAGTGCCTCTGTTTGATTTAGTGAACTAGCAATCTTTTTAACTGCTGTTTTTACTACCGTTGTTTGCGATTTCACTATATGTAAAATATTAGCTCCTGTTTCTTCTATTTGTTTGATTGCTTCTCTAGTTTTCTTTGCACATTTATCATCACATACACCAAATAATGTATACATTGCGTTACCCACAAAGTTTATTAATCCCCTTTTGTTTCGTTTATTTTCTTGATATACATCGGTTTGATTAACTCTACCTCCTAATGACATATACAATCGTTCTTTTTGATAAGTTATTTCATCATATAAATCAGTTATTACTATTTGATATTTCCCACACAAATCTATATGACGTTTGTCAGTGCATATATTTGTTATATTTTTCATTTTCAAACCTAATAAGTCGTACTTTGTATTATATTCCTTAAGTGAAAAATACGTAACCAGTTTATACTCTGCTCCTATCACCTTAGTGGGGCCTAAATTTTCATAATAAAAAACCTTGGATTGTTCATAGGGTACATATGTATAATATTCCGATGAATTTATTTCATTAGCACTGTTAAGTCCAACCATCATCACCAATCTAAAAGTAAAATTATATCTTCATTATAGTACTACTTAATAACATTAGTTGTATGGTTTGTTAGTTTATTACATATCATTAATTATTATTATTTTTTTTTTACAAACTCCCTAATCTATTCATTTATACTATATTTTTAATTAATCATTTGCTTTATCATTATAATACCGTTTTACATTATTTTTATGAACGGTAATGCCTCGTCGGCCACGTTGTATAACTATTTTCATCTCCTATTACTTCAATTACTTCATATGGTCCTAACCATAGTGAATTAAGTTTGTTTTTATGTGCGTTATCTTTTAAAAGTACTAAATTTTTCACGTGTATATTTACAGGATTCTCATTTTTGTCATATCGGTCCTTACTTTTTACTTTGTGTTCTATTAACTTCTCTCTCGCTAATTTATGCGACACTTGCATATTCTGTTTCAAATCATATAAATAATCATCATAATTATATTGTGGCTCTGGCTCGGATTTTAATTTAATTGGTATTTCTAACGTACGCCCATACACTAACGCGTATGGTTGAAAATTAGTTGATGTATGTACCGTTGAATTATATACAAAAAATGCATATGGCAACAAATGATCCCAATTATTTAAATTCTTATCTACATAATGTCTTAAGTACTCGGCCAAAGTTCTATGTGATCTTTCGAGACCTCCATTTGTCTGTGGTCTAAAAGGACTAGTATTAACTTTATTTATTTTTAACAGTTTGCAAACTTCCGTAAATGTTTTGCTAAGGAAATCCGTTCCCTGATCTGTCAATATCGTTCCCGGTATTCCATGTACACACACGAAATGTATAACAAAAGCTTCCGCGACCGTGTTTGCCTGATGATTAGGTATTGGTACTCCTAGCATGTATTTAGATAAGTCATCTTGCATTGTTAAAATATAATTATTACTAGACAAGGTCGTTGGTAATGGACCTACAATATCTAAAAATATTTTTTCAAATGGTTTTGAACTTGTTGATGTAATAGCCATTGGTTGCTTTACATGCCGATTTGAAATTTTATTTACTTGACACGATGTACAATTTTTTACGTACTTTTTAACATCATCTTTCATACCCTTCCATCTAAATTGCTTCTGTATGCGTTTAATAGTTTTATTAACACCTAAATGACTTCCTAGTTTAGAATCGTGAAACTGCTTTAATATAGTTACTTTCTCTTCTTCCGTATATTCTACGTTCGCACATACCATAATTTCGATCTTAGTATTACGAAATATGTATCTTAACATTGACCTTACTTTTTCCACTGTAGATCATCATTCATACCTAGTTTATTCATTGCTATTTTATCTAAATTATTTTCCTCACAAAACTGTTTCAAGTTCACTAACGCTATATACATATTCTCGTACGTTGACCTCTGACGATCTTTATTTTTCGTTACTAGAAATATTATATACCGGTCATTCTGTACTACATACGGCGTATCGCCTATCACTTTACTAACTGGTAAAAATGAAGTAATTCCAAACTTACGTTTTATTTCGTAATTTATTCCTGATGTTAAATTATATTGTTTCGCTATTTCTGTCACTATATGATACTCTACTGGCGACTCCAAAAGTGTACCTATAGCTTCTTTTACATTGCTATTAGTAATTAACTGTGTCTCCATTTTCCCAAGAAATTCCTCGTACGACTCGTTTTTAATTTCTTGTATCGAATACATACGACTTAACGCATCTACGTTAGAATTTTGCACCCCAGGTTTATATCGTATCTCATAATCATATTCTTCAAGTTGTATTCGCCAACGTGCTAACTTCGATAATGGATTTTTTAAGTTGAAAAGCCACGTCAAAGGCGATGATCACTAAGTATTATAAATTTCCTTCCATATAAATATGGTCTAAACTGTTTTACCCCAAAAATTATAGCTAGACATTCTAACTCGGTTGTGGAATAATTATTTCCACTTTTATTCAACGTCCGTGACGCATAAGAGATGTGTAAGTCTTGACCTATTTCTCCCTGAGATAATATTGCCCCTAGTGCTTTATTACTCGCGTCCGTAGTTAATATGAAAGTCTTAGTGAAGTCTGGATATTTAAGTATTGGTTCAGAACATAAAGCTGATTTCAATTATCGAATGATTTTTGACATTCATCACTCCATAAAAATTTAATGTCTTTCTTTAAAAGATTAGTTAAAGGTTTCGCAATTGCACTATATGAATTTATAAATTTCCTATAATACCCACTTAAACCTAAAAATGATTTTATATCTTTTACATTAGTTGGTTTTGGAAATTCTAACACAGATTTCACTTTCTTTTCATCAGGTTAATTCCATTTTCTGATATTACGTGTCCCAAATATACACATTCACGTTTTAAAAATTCACATTTATCTGGTTGTAACTTCAAATTGTTAATTTGTAATCGCTCAAATACTTCTACTAACTTCTCATTATGATCATACAAATTTTTCCCGTAAACAATTATGTCGTCTAAATAAACTAAACATTTTATTCCTATTAAACCAGCTAAAGCTGAGTTCATAACTCTTTGAAAAGTTCCAGGACTAGTTTTCATGCCTTGAATCATGCGTTTAAAATGCCAATGACCTTGATTGGTTGAAAAGGCTGTTAATTCTCGTGATTCTTTTTCTAATTTGATTTGATAAAACCCACTAGAAAGATCGAGAACAGAAAATAATTGACATTGTCCTAACTGGTCCAATATTTCTGTAATATTAGGCAGAGGATGGAATTCATTTATGGTGACTTCATTTAATGCTCTAAAGTCTACCACTATTCTAAACTTTTGTTTACCTGAATTGTCAATTTTCTTTCGCACCAGTAAAAGAGGAGAGTTCCAAGGACTCCTTGAACTTTCAATAATATCGTTATCCTCAAGTTTCTTAATTTGCGT
The DNA here is from genome assembly GCF_020184175.1 of Aphis gossypii. Lineage (NCBI taxonomy): Eukaryota > Metazoa > Arthropoda > Insecta > Hemiptera > Aphididae > Aphis > Aphis gossypii. The sequence continues at coordinate 58,278,261 of NC_065533.1, forward strand.
ATTTATCTCATCTTGTTGTGCATGAGGAAGTCTATAAGGTCTTCGGTATATAGGCGGTTGGTCGTTTTTTAATCTTATTATATGAGTTCCCGCGTTGGTGAAGGTTAGCATGTCCCCTTCCATATGAAATATGTTATTATACTTCTCGCATATTTTATAAATAGATTTTTTCTCATTCTCATCCATATGATCGGTTCTTATTATTTGTCTCAAACGCGTTATACGTTCATTATAATTATTTTTTTGTTTCTACCGTATATATCTCATATTCACTATCATAATTTATCTTATTTATATCGGTTACGTCTATGTCTTTTATCTCCTCAGATATATTCAACATACTAACTATTGCTTTCCCTTTATTCACAGTAGACACCGTACTACTGCAATATACGTCATTTGTAATTTGTTGTTTGTGTATGTATATACTTTTACTTTCCACGACTGGATCAGCTATTGCTATTTCTACGACGGTTTCCGTACGTGGTTGCAATTTAAAAACAACAGAACCGCAATGTTCTTCGTGCAAGGTTGCTTCATCATCTTGAATAATTAACCTATTTTTGGCTACGTCCACCATTACTTTGTTTTTTAGTAAAAATTCATGTCCTAATATACCGTCCTTGGGTATAGGAAATAACATTCCCACTACATAAAATTCTATGTCTATATTCTTGTTATTTATTATAACTGGTATTTTTATCTTGCCTATTGTTTGTATTAACTCCTTATGAATGCCTCTTAAATTAATTTTTTGTGTTTCATCTATATTTAATTGTCCTTGTAAACAATTTATTTTAAGTATATTCACCTGACTACCTGTATCTATTAATAAATTTAACTCGTTTGTTTGCTCGCAGGTGATATACATGTTATGTGATTGTTTTCTAAAGCAGCGACGATGTGGTAACATTGTGCATTTCCTCCGCGATTATTTGGTTTATCGAACGAGTACCACGGTCCTCGCCCGACACGTTCACGTTTCCCGAATTGTGGTTCCTACTTTCATTATTACGTTTTTTATAACATGGCCACTTCGTTTACAATATGCACATGTGGTTGCGGGTGCGTTATAATTTGTTGGTGGTTGAGTGAAACTATTCCGATTAGATGGACGATTATTATTACTTGCAGGTTTATTTCTACATTGAGCTGCATAGTGATTACCATTACAGTTATAGCATTTAATAGGTGGTCTATTAAAATTATTTTGCTGAGTGTAATTATTTGTCCGTCCTTGATAACTCGGTTTACTAAAGTTATTTGGTTGGAAATTCCTATTACGACTATTCGTATTATTATTTCTTGTATTATTCACACGTTGGAAATTATTATTATTTTGTCGTGAAGCATTATAATTGCCTTTATTAAAATCGTTCCTGTATCCGTTATTTTCTCTTTCTGAATTATATTCTACTTCTTCTGCTTTTGCCAATTGCTTAGCTACCTCTAATGTTTTAGGATTTCGTGCCTTTACAATTGTTCTTATAGGACTTATTAATCCTTTTATAAAAATATTCAGTGTTTGTTCTTTCAAAGTTTCGTGAATTACTTTCGCTTCTGATTCTTCTTTATTAAGTGTACAAGCATTACATAACTTATAATACAATTTTTCTACTCTATGGCAATAATTATTAACGTCTTCACCATGACGCATCTTAATGGAATTTAATTGTATCTGCAAACTTGAAGCAGTTGTCGTATCTTCAAAAGCATCCGATAAATAACTCTTAATGTATACCCATTTAGCAACATTTTTATATTTTATCATTTCTAATGCTCTACCGGATAACCTAGTTGTTATATATTTAACTAAAGTCGGTGCGCATTTTTCTTCAACCAAATTTACTGCCATATCACATGCATTTATGAACGGATAGATATCGTCTTCTCCCGTACACATAGGTATAAGCTTAAATGCTTCCTCTAATTTTATGGTAACCATTTTCTTTACACGCGGTTTTCTCCCGAACGTTAACTCAGTATGTTCAAAATCGTCCGTAACCTTGCTACGTGTAACCTTTTTATTGTCTAAACTTAAACTTCTCTCCAAGCTGTGTTTTATTTTCGCGCTCTGGCGTTCACTTGGGTTTCTAAAAAACTAGGGCGTTCTTTCGGGCTTTCAATAGGGCTAGGGCTTTTACTAGGCTAGGGCTTCTACTAGGGCTTCCCAATTAATCAACTGTTGGGTTTTATTTAATACTTCTAAACTCAAATCTGGAGTTTCTAAAGACGTCTTATTCGATGGATTAGCTACTTCCAAAGGAGATGTACCTGTGTTCTCCATAAATTGCTTTCACACTCATTTGATACGTTTTACAATCAACTATAATAATATAACTCAATAATAAATCTCAATAATATATGCCCTTTAATAATTCTCAATAATAATCTCAATAATTCAACAATATGCCCTCAATAATAATTCTCAATAATAATCTCAATAATTCAACAATATGCCCTCAAAAATAATTCTCAATAATAATCTCAAAAATTCACAATATGCCCTCATAATAATTCTCAATAATAATCTCAATAATCACAATATGCCTCAAAATATATAATAATTCAATAATAACTCAAAACTCAATATGCCCTCAATAATAATATAATAACTCAATATTTCTCAATAATAATTCAAATAAATCAATTGCCCTTTAATAATCAAAAAAAAAAATTCTAAATAGTTTTTTTTTACGACCTACTTAAATATATTCAGTTACTTAAATGATATTTCTTAGGTTTTATATTTTTGTAACATATATCCGTGTAATAATTTAATTAACTATTCACTCACAATAATGCGACGTTCGTTGATGTTGTCATCCTGTCTGATACTTTCTGTAACGTTGAATTGAATGGTCTTCTCTTCTGGAGTTATCAACGAGGAAGGTTGTACAAGTCTTCCTTGTTGATGGTAGCCTTTGACGGTTTGCCTCTTTGAAAAGTGAATCCTACCGACTGCGCCAAATTGTTGCGTGCCAGTATCAGATTTGAATCCAAATGATTAATTTGAATGAAAGTTAAACTTAATAACGTAATATGTTTTATTGCATACAAACAAAATACATGTAACAAATAAATAAGTGGCTGAGTGACGTGAAAGTGCTCAGTTGTTGATAGCTTTGGTACATCTACCGTTGCTGGTCTTCGGACTCCCTTATATATTGTGGTGCGTCTCTTGTTTACGTCGTGTGGTCGCCTTCTGGGTAAAACCAGGTGTCCTTGTTGTTGTTGCAAATTCGGACACGAATTTGAGAATGTGCAATAACATCTCAAATGCATCATTAGTGCACTGTAATTATTGGTGCGCTTACTATCCCGACACGTGTCATGGTCATAGTAGCATCCGCATTACCCTTGACACGAGGCATGGTCATACTAACTTAGCCTTGTAATCTCGTAGATATCTTATAGATATCTCGTAGCCCATAACAGTTTCAAGTTTTTATGAAACAACACAGTGAGGTTACATGAACATAAATTTGTCTAGTGGGTATAATATTGTAATATTTTAAATTCTGTGTGTGAGTAGCTATGTTATATTTTAAATCTACAAACTGAATTGTATTTTGATATTTTGAGTCAATATTGTACAAGAGGTATTACATTTTTGTTTTAAACCTGTATCATTAATCATTATTAATCTGTGATTGTGGGTTACCATTTATATATTTGCAGTACCTATGTTGATATAACCCCATGTTTAAGACAGCATGTTCACACAGCACACTGATCACCGGTGTTAACACGGTGATCTTACACACTTGTTATTAACCTATTTCACCTCACACAAAAATATTATGTGTAATATTAAATGTAATAGCTTGATAAAAGTGTTGACAATAATAATCAAATTATTATGATCGACAGTATTAACCCTATTGTCTATGGTTATTATGAACTAAAAAATGTAACAAAATAAAATTTCTTTGAAAAAGTAAATAAATTTATTGTAATAAATAAATATTTAATAATAACATTTGGTACATGTGACTATTTTGATGTATCTGACGATGATATCCACGAATTTGGACTTGAATCAAAACCCAACCATTTCACTACCTAGCATATTATTTTTAACTTTTTTTATAACACATTCAATAAGAAAGGTGTTTGGAAAATTGGTTAATTTAATTTCTTGTTCATAAAAACCACCCAAAATTGTGTTATCTGATTCATCTTTTAATTGGTAAGTTATAGGATTAGTTTGTAAAATTTTTGAAACTGTAAAAATTTCCTCTGTCCAATTTGGATTATATCCTTTACTAAATATATGTATTATGTTTATATTTTGATATTCTTACATTATCATTTATTTTAAATTTTGGTTTATATATTGTTTTATTTTTTAATTGTACATCTGGTTGAATTTTGTATGCATTGATTTTGGTTTCATGTGGTGTACATTTGATTGTCCTATGTTTTGTATTATTATAAATTATAATTGTGTAAAATTTTTAATATTGTATTATACCAATTCCATGTACCTGTGGCGGTGAAATGTTTGTTTATTATTTTTGAAAGTTTGTATTACACGTTCACCAATTGAATATTTTATAACACTATATGTACTATAATGTTTAATTTTATGTTTTTTCATTAAATCTTGAAATTCATTATTGTGAATCTCTGTACCATTATCTGTCTGCAATAATTTTGGTTGGGCTTTTTTTAATATATTTAACATACCTCTTGTGCATTCTTTTGCTGTTTTATTTTTCAATGATTCAACCCATACATATTTTGTATATGTATCTATAACAACAAGGATGTATTTAAAACCATAATTTTGTTTAGAATGAGATTGCACATCTAATAAATCAGCCTGCCAAAGATTATCTTTGGACCCTGTTAGTTAACAGTGCACCTAGGAAATATTTTTCTTGCAGCTCGGTGTAGGTCATTTGCTATATTTTCGAACATAACCATTATACTATAATATCCAGCTCACGCAATTATTCTAAAATTGATATAATTTCATTATTTACAACAGTATTACCAGCGCTTTGAGATGATATTAAAAGATTTTATCTAGTCACCAACTCGTTTGGATCATCATAATAAACTAATTGTGTTTGTGGTACTATGTCTTAATATAGATCTAAACCTTTTTTAATCTGTGGCGATAAACTAAACTTAAATAACTCATCAGTTGGAGGTTCATTAAATGTTAGAACAACTGGTTCTGGACTAAATTCAAGATTCATTTCTAATAGTTGTATTGTTATGAATCTTCTTTTGTTTAGCGTTGGAGCTAGATATATAATTATCAAATGGGTTTAAATTAAATCGCAAAGGAGTATTTAATTTAGCATTGTCAATTTTGGTTATTTCTGAATTTAACTGGTTTTCCTCAATTTTCATAAGCTCATAAAAGGGTTTAACAACGTCCATCCATTTAAAGTACCTTGATGTCCTAGGTTTATCATCTGCTTTTAAATGAGCTTTAGGTATCTTTAAAATATTATAATATGACTCCATATCAGCTATGGTTGTATTTTTTGGTTCTTTCTCACATAATAACGACCAAAGACCAACAGTCCATGGATATTAATTATCGAGTATATTTAAGTTACCATGGCTAAAAGTTACAGGAAAATCTGATATTTTAAATTTATTAGCTTTGTCATAATACATGCCGTACGATCTATCATAACCCCGTAGTTGTGGGCCGGTATTAAAAAAAATAATGTATGACGAATTTAAGGTATCCTCATCTTCATAACTTGCATATAGAACTTCTATATTTTTTTGATCAACTGGATAATTTATTATGTGAACTATTTTTTTTTTTGATAGTATATTCAATGGTTCGAGAATTGGCCTAAATGTTTCATGAAAATAATTATCAGAATCTATAACACCACGTTTCATTTCCATTATTTTACGTTTAATATTTTTTTTTGATGTTATTGAGTTTTCTATTAAAACTTAATTCATTTTTAAATTAAAAAATTAAATCTATATAACTGTCTTGGATAGATACGGTTAATATTGTGTGGTCAGTGTCAGTAATACATCAGTATATATACATATATATATACATATATATATAATATATATATATATATATATATATACAGGGTGATTCTTTTATCAAACAACACTCATTATTTCCAAAAGTATTCATGTTTTTGAAAATATTTTTTACATAGTTTCTAAGTGTTAAAAAACAACGTTTTTATAAAAAAAATTATATTTTTAAATATTTTTTATCCTTATAATTTTTTAAGTTTTTTACTTTTTTGAATGACAACATAGATTTTTAATTTCATATTCCAAAGCAGAATAATTTTTAGAGTATTTTGATACATAAAAATCGAATTTAGGGTGAGTAGTTTATGAGTTCTACTTATTCAAAGTTTAGACAAGCGGAGTAGTGGACAAACATTTTGCGGGATAACCCCGTACCACTCCACTCCGCGCAGCTATACATTTGCAGCTCAAACATAATTCATTGATGCAAAAAGTAAACGAAGCAAGGAAAAGACATGATGTATCCATAACTACTGAGATTCAAATGAAACTCTTTAGTTGTCAAACTAAAAAATGGTCTAAAGAAAAGGTAATTTTACTTACTAGTTGCTAAATAAGTACTTCTTAATAAAATACAATTATAGGGATAATTATGGTAGGCATATTTGACATTTACAATTGTATTTCTATAGAATATTTGAAGACAATGCCAAAGGCAAATTGAATAACTCCATTATTGAAAAAGTAAATGGAAGTTAGCGTTCTTGGTGAATCACATCCTGTATAATAATTAATTTTAATTTAAAATATAAGAAAATAATTTTAATGTTTATATATTATAGATTGGTGATTTAGTGTTCAAGAAATGAGACCATTAGTTACGTGTGAGAAACCAGAATTTCAAGAGTTAATTATTGGCCTTATTGGTTTAACATCTGTAGATTCTATTTTACCCCCAGACCGAAAAACTTAACTCAAGCTATACAAATTATATTTCCATGTTGACTTCATTTCTCAATAAACAACAATATATTTGCACTACAGCAGATATATGGAGTACTAACAAAAAAAGCTACCTTGGCATGATATGTCATTTCATTGAAGAAATTTCTTATACCCGTCATTCCTATGTTTTGGGATGTAGAAGGATTATAGGTGGACATAATTATTTGAACATTGCTGAAGTAATCAATGAAATAACTCAAACTTATCAAATAAGTACTTAAAAAGCGGGCAAGTGAGTACCGCTCTGCTGTACATTAGGTGCCGTATGGATCATTATTATATATTATAGGAGTGTTAAATTTGAATCCAATGATAGTTATCATTGTATACGAAAAACGATTCTGAACGAACATGATTTGTCAGCCTAGGATATAATTACCTGTGGTTGGTGAAAAAGGTGGTTTATGTTTTAATGGCCTGAATACAACAAAATTTAAGTTCTTTTATAATAATTGTAAGTTAAACTTATGAAAAACCTTGTATTAAATTTTCAACTCTTAGCTACTTATACAAAAATTTTTATGAAATATACCTACAAAATAATTTGCAAATATTCATGGTTTTGACGAATTTTTGTCAATATTTGAACTTCAAATGCTAATAAAAAAAAATTGTGCCTATGTATTCTTATAATTATTTAATCACTATAATAATAACTTATGAGGAACTTTGCATTAAATTTTCAAGTATTTTGATAGGGCCAAAAAGATTTTATCGACACATAAAAAAACAATTTTCAGAAAAATTGAAAATTTCAGTTGTCTATAAATAGCTCACTTATACTTTTTGAATAAATAACAAATATTTAAAACCGTTTGAGGATAAATCGTTATCGTTACGCGATTTCGTTAAAATTTAAAATTCAAACGCACTTAAAATTTTTCCTATAATGATGCTTCGAGTTTTCTCTATAGATACTTGAAGGTAACTTATGGAAAACTTAGTGTTGTATTTTTAATCCTTAGTTATAAACACAAAAAATTTTATGATTTTTCAACTTCAAATAATTTGCAAATATTCATGCTTTTGACGAATTTTCGTCAAAATTTGAACTTCAAATGCTAATAAAAAAAAATTGTGCCTATGTATTCTTATAATTTTTTAATCACTATAAGAATAACATATGAGGAACTTTGTATTAAATTTTCAAGTATTTTGATAGGGCCAAAAAAATTTTATCGACACTTCAAAAATATTTTTTCAAAAAAATTGAAAATACCAGTTGTGTACAAATAGCTCAAAAAAAATCAAAATATTTTGAAATTTAAATCACGTAAAGAAAACGCGAATCTTAATAACTGGTAAAATTTTCAAGTATCTACGACTTATACTTTTTGAATAATAACAAATATCAAAAATCGTTTGAGGCTAAACTGTTATTTAACGCGGTTTTTGTAAAAATTTAAATTTCAAACACTCATAAAAATTTTTTGTCTGAATCCGGTAGAGTTTTTTTTACAGATATTTGAAGAAAAATGTATGGAGAACCTTGTACCAAATTTTCAAAACTTAGTTATAAAAGAAAAAAATTTTATGATTTTTCAACTTCAAAATTACTTGCAAATTTTCGCGTTTTAGACAGATTTCGTAAAAATTTGAACTAAAAACGCTTATAAAAAAAAATTGTGACTAACGATTTTTAATTTTTTTTAGCTACATTAAAAACAACTCATAAGGAACCTTGTATTAAATTTTCAAAACTTTTTGGTCATCCAAAAATTTTTTATCGACACTTTAAAAAAAATTTCTCAAAAAAATCGAAAATTTCAGTGGTCTATAAATAACTCAAAAAAAGTCAACAATGTTTTGAAAATTTAACTATATACGGATACCACTGACATTAACATTTGGTGAAAATTTCAAGTATTTTCAGTGATTAGTTTTTGAATTACAACCATAAAAAAAAATCGATTTGGTCGAAAACTGGTTTTGCGTAAAAATTGCCGTTTTTCCGTCATTTTTTTTTTGTTTTTCTCGATTTTTTTGAAGACTGTTGGAAAATGTTAACTTTTTACCTCTATAATGCACCAAGGATATTCACTTTTACATCGGAAACCACCCCCATAGTTTGAAATTGGAGCATTATTTCGACTAGTTATGCTGTACACAGACACAAAAACAAAAAAAAAAAAAAAAAAAAAACACACACCATTGTAAAATCAATACATTCATCACTTCGTTCAGAATCTAAAAATAACATATACCATAATTGTCAATGCAAGTAATTTTGGGAAAGTATTTCGGAAATTCTTAACCACATTCTGTGAAAAATCAAGTACCTACTTATGGTGTAGGTAAACTTTCCAGTGGTTCGGATTCTAATACAATTAGTGAAAATTCATAGTGAAGATGACAAATGTTGTGAAATAACAGCTGTACATATTTTACATATAACATTAAGCCTCTGATAAAAAAAAAGAGAACTTAAGTTTCACTTTTCGTAAGAAATGTAATGCATGAATAATGCAAATATAATTTAACTAATAAACTTGCTGTTCGCGCCAAACAATTAGCGCAACCAAGTGTCCATGCCCGACGACGACCAGTCTCCTTATCTTCTTCCTTTTAATCGTTTCCCTTCTCTTTCATCCACCTCCCCATATATAGTTACTTGTTGAATTATTATAATTGTCTTGTTCATTTATTATCGTTGTCGTATATTATGTTATCTATGTAAATTATTGGTCAGATGTTGCTGTCCATTATCATTTTTTGTTGTTTTATATCATTATTTATTCTTATCATTGTTTTTATTATTATGCGGCCAACGCCCTAATTATTATTATTATTATTATTGATTATTGTTTTTTCTCTCACAGTTTTTTGCTGAGCTTTTTTTTGTATTGTAAGTCGCATTGAGCGCAACCATCACAGCAATTATTGCTTCCACATTGTTGTATTTATTATTTATATTCGTTGTCACTGCGACACGAATTTTCATTATACTTGGCTCGCCATCCAGGCATAAAATTATTGGAGTTTTTATTTGTTGCGAGCTTCCTCATCAACCGATTTGTCGTGTGTGAATGTCATTATATCGAAGGTTAGTACATTATACATCGCATACTCATCGGTTACGATCTCTTCGTCTGCTCATCGTGCTGTTCATCTCCTGCGTAAGACCGCCAGCACTCGCCGTGGTGTGTGAGAGGCCGCCCAGGTCGTCCAGATCAGCAACCTCGTCGTCAGCATCTCAAGACCTCAGTATTTTAAGTCTTGTCCCTAATTGTGTAAGCTCGGTGATCATTGCACCATATCGATCCGACCACCGAGCCCCCTCCCCATAATCAACTTGTACTTGTCCTAAATTCCCTCCCGTTCTCTCCCGTTCGTTCGGTCAGTGGACATTAGGTTGCCGACTTGCCAATATTCAGGCGAAGGCATAGGGTTGCCTATCTATTGCCATTTACGGCGTTTTAAAGGTTATGGCCAATGCCCCCAATTTGTATAGTATTCTCGATAATATGTCGAGTGGTCCTTCGGGTAGTCCCGAGTGAGGGCTCCTACATTTTTTGGTCCTTCGAGCCGGATTCGAAAACAAACCGCGAAACTATTGTAGTACCATATAGTCTTTTATTTGGGTTTGGCATTGATGACAGGTTGAGTTGCTACTAAACCTTGTTTGACTGTAGTTCATCAAATCTTTCCCACTCTGTACAATTAAAACATTGTGTTTTATTATCTACATCCATCTATATCACATTCGTCATAAATTTTGTTGAAATGTTCGCTACATCGTCAATGACGTATAATGACGCCAAAGCACGGGCTGTTCGCGCTATAGCAAAAATCACATCTTTTGCCGCCGCAGCCGGTGACTATAAGGCCGACCGTTCTAATGCAGGCAAACATGCAAAAATATCCAAGATGCTGTCCGAGTTAAATGATATTCGTAAAAATACTGAAGATGACTTCCAAGTAATGGAAGCGTCGGTTGGTAAAAATCTAGCCCCTACCGACATCGTAGACAATAAAGAGAGTCTGAAACTCAGTTCTGATTTTGACAATATGTATTATGAACTTGCCGCCTTTGCTGATGTATACCAGTTTTCATTATCTCCTGGAATGGATACCTCATCAGCTCATGGTGCCGCGAACCAGAGCTCGAGTAACCTGTCACATTATCAATTACCCAAACGGAATTTCCCTACCTTTTCAGGAGTTCTGATTGAATGGCAAGGTTTTGAGGATCTTTTTAAATCGATTTTGTCGCATGCGCCTGACCTTCCCGATGTTGAACGTTTTGAAATTTTAAAGACCTCTTTGCAAGGCGAAGCTCTTTCATTGGTTTCTCATCTACCTCTGACGTCTGCAAATTATAATAAAGCGTGGGAAGTGGTGCGTGCTCGTTATGGTAACAAGCGTGATTTGGCCCGGATTCATCTGGACGCCCTTCTAGCCCCTCATATAGTCAATTGTAACGATGCGTCTTCTATAAAAACGCTTCTCACAACTATTCTTGAGCATACTGCAGCACTGGATAATTTAGACTTTGTTACTCGGCAGTGGAGTCCAATCCTCGTTCATATATTTGAGAATCATTTAGACTATGATCTTCGTTCTCGTTGGGAAATCACTGTTGGAGATCGCCATCAACCGTCAACGAGTGATTTTGTAGAGTTCTTAAGAAGTCATATTCGATCAGCAGAAGCCCGTTCAGGGAATTATTCAACGAAATTGCAGTCTGGTAGCTCCCCAGCAAATCAGTCGAGTAAATCATATGCAGCACACTCTCGTCCAAGTTATCGACCGAAAGTGATGACTGCTAGTACGATGGCAACCACTCCCTCAGGTCACTATGTACCTGCTGTCAGTAAGTGCCCACTGTGCACTAAACCCCATTCGATTCGACAATGTCAACTGTTTCTTAGTAAAAGTACAACCGATCGTTTTCAAATTGCTAAGACACACCGGCTCTGTATAAACTGTCTCCGGGGTGGCCACTCATCCGTTGCTTGTCCTTCAAAATTCAAATGTCAAACATGCAAGCGATCACACCATACTTTGTTGCATTTTGAATCTACTCCAACCGCGAATATATCTCAGCCAAGTAGCTCCATGGTAGTTCAGTCCGGTGATCCAACAAGCACGGTCACGTTAGTTGTAAAAGATCACCCCCACAAAGTGGTATTGTTATCCACTGTGCTTCTGGACATTTGTGCCACCGACGGTCGTCTTCATTCGTTTCGAGCCCTACTCGACAGTGGGTCTCAAGCCAGTTTCATAACGGAAAAATCGGCTGATATTCTCATGCTCAATCGCCGACGTTCACCTGTAAATATAACCACGTTCGCTAATACTGCCACTACTCAAGTTTGTGGATCATCGGTTGTGATGGTGACTCCTCACGGCAAACAAACGCCCATCCTAAGTATTGACGCCTTAATTGTACCACACATCACAGGCAAGACTCCACAAATTTCGATCACACCTGGAAACTGGACCCATGTCCACAACTTGCCCTTAGCTGATCCGTTATATCACATCCCTGGTGACGTAGATTTGCTTTTGGGTGCCGACATTCTGCCATCCATACTGTGTGACAGTCTCGTGTCGGGTCGTGCCGGGGAGCCGACCGCGTTAAAAACAATTTTTGGTTGGGTCTTGTTCGGACCAACCACTTCCGTTTCACCTTTGTCCCTAATCACAATGTGTGTGTCAACTTCCACTAACCTTGATGCAACATTAAGAAAGTTTTGGGACTTGGAAGAACTGCCTGCAGTTCAACACTTAAGTCCCGATGACAAGGTCGCAGAAGAAATTTATATCTCAACTACTACTCGGACCAGTTCAGGTCGTTTTATGGTCACCCTTCCGTTTCGAACGCCATTTCCAGTGCTCGGCGATTCCAAATCACATGCTTTTCAACGCTATAAAGCCCTTGAGTTTCGTTTATCTCGACAACCAGATCTGCGTCAGCAGTATGTCGATTTCATGCAAGACTATTTGTCAAACGGGCACATGGAACTTGTACCAATGAGTGAACGCGACAATCCATTAAATTACTATATACCCCATCATTGTGTTATAAAACCTGATAGTAAGACCACAAAATTGCGTGTTGTATTCAATGCTTCTGCTCGAACTTCTACCGGCGCTTCTCTGAATGAGAGTATGTATACGGGTCCCAAGTTGCAAACAGATATCCAAATTGTGCTGCTCCGCTCTCGTCTCTGGAAGTATCTTTTTATGGCTGATATCAAACAGATGTACCGCCAAATTTTAGTTCAACCAGCTGATCGAGATTATCTGAGAATCTTGTGGCGTTTTTCACCATCGTTACCTATTGACGAGTACCGGCTGTGTACGGTAACTTACGGAACGTCAGCCGCGCCTTTTCAAGCTCTGCGAACACTTCGTCATCTTGCCACACTTGACGGTGCTACATGGCCGATAGCTGCGAATGTTTTGCTTAACGATACGTTTGTCGACGATATTCTAACTGGTGCAAACTCAGAAGAAGACGCACTCAAATGTCAGTCTGAATTAATTAACCTTTGTGCGCTTGCACAGTTTGAACTCCGCAAATGGGCCAGTAACAACGTACAAATTTTACAAGTGGTCCCACCAGAAGCTCGTGCCATGTCCGTTTCGATTTTGTTCAACAGTGACGAACTCTCTGATTTGAAAATGCTAGGATTAAAATGGGATCCATCCGCTGATACTTTCTCTTTTAGTGCTCAACCCTCGTCAGCTCTGCCGACAAAACGAACTGTTTTATCAGACATTGCCCGTGTTTTTGATCCGTTAGGACTATTGTCTCCCATGACCTTCTTCACAAAACATGTCATGCAGCAGCTGTGGACGTCCGGTGTCAATTGGGATGATCCAATCCCGCCTGACATTGCAGCATTGTGGGCCCGTTATCAGGCCGAAATTCAGCTCGTTGAAACCATTACAATTCCTCGTCGTATAACATATGATCATACTACTTCTGTACAGCTCCATGCCTTTTCCGATAGCTCTGAAAAGGGTTATGCCGCAGCAGTTTATCTTCGTGTGACGACTGTTACAGCCACTCATTGTCACCTGATAACAGGAAAATCGAAAGTTGCCCCACTAAAGCGTTCCACAATTCCCCGTTTGGAATTGTGCGGTGCCGTTTTGGCTGCGAAATTACTCCGTCTAGTTTCTGATGCGTACACTGATCGGATAACTATTGATGAGTTACACGCCTGGACCGATTCCACCACAGCTCTCGTTTGGATCCGGTCTTCCCCTCATCGGTGGGCCACCTTTATCGCTAACCGAACCAGTATTATACACGAGTTGAGCTCACCTGCAATCTGGCGCCACGTTCCAACCAAAGATAATCCCGTTGATTGCGCCTCACGCGGACTGTTCCCTTCTGATCTCTTCAATCATGCATTGTGGTGGACTGGGCCATCTTTCTTGTTAAGACCTCCAGATGAATGGCCAAAATTGCTGTTGACTGAACTTGAAGACTACGATGGGCCTCCATCTCATGAAGCTCGTTTACCTACTGTTCTCACCATTGCTGTAGACATTCCGATTATAAATTTGTTAAATCGCGTATCTTCACTGGAAAAGATCCTTCGTGTAGTCGCTTACTGTTTTCGATTCGCCAAGCCACGGTCTAACGCCCCAACTACCCACGTTATAAATGCTGGTGAGAGAGCTGGTGCGCTCACCGCGTTGGTGTACGTAGTTCAACGTCAAACTTTTAGCGTCGAAATTGCAAATCTGTCAACTGGTGTTCCCTGCTCGAGACCGTTTCGACGTTTAGATCTATTTCTTGATCCCGGTGGTATTCTCAGAGTGGGCGGTAGGCTGCGCAACGCAGATATTCCGTACATTCACAAGCATCCTGCATTGTTGCCTTCTCGTCATCGTTTAACGGAACTAATAATTGATCACAATCATCATGTATTGAGTCATCCTGGAGCTATGACACTCCAATCGCACTTACAACGTGAATTTTGGATTATGTCCGCGAGACAAGCTATTCGATCCCGCTTACGCCTATGTATTTCATGCTTTCGTACGAGACCTCATCCGGTTCAACCAAAAATGGCTGTTCTACCAAAATACAGGGTACAACAAATAAAACCGTTTGCTATCACCGGCGTTGACTACGCTGGACCGATATCGTTAAAAGGACCACGTGGTCGACAATCGTCCGTGTGTACAGCCTACATTTGTTTATTTGTCTGTACCGTAACGAAGGCTCTGCACATTGAACTCAGCTCTGATCTCTCTACGGAAACCTTCCTGTTGGCATTCACTCGATTTGTCAGCCGTCGTGGACCAATCAAAGAGATTCATAGTGACTGTGGTACTAATTTTGTTGGTGCCGCCAATCTGTTAAACCCGTTACATGCCTTCATCGCCTCCGAAAACTACCAAACCAGTGTGCGGAGTCATTTGTCCAAGGACCAAATTACTTGGTGTTTCAATCCTCCATCTTCTCCACACTTTGGAGGACTTTGGGAAGCGGGAGTAAAGTCGACTAAGTCTTTAATTTTTAGAACTATTGGAACGCATCGACTTACCAGTGAAGAGTTGATCACGCTGCTTACCAAAATTGAAGCTACTCTAAATTCAAGGCCCTTGTGTGCCCTTAGTAATGATCCAAATGATTTAGCAGCGTTGACTCCAAGTCATTTCTTAACGTTGGAACCTGTGACATCTCTTCCTGATCCTTGTTTAAATAATGTACCACTCACAAAAATGCAACGATGGCGCCTAGTAGCTGACCTCCACCGTCACTTCTGGGCTAGATGGAAAAATGAATATTTATCTACTCTCCAGCTGCGAACAAAATGGTCTGAAGATGGTAAACAGCTGAAAGTTGGAGACCTTGTCCTAATCAAGGAACCCTCGCACCCCTTGTATTGGCGGTATGGACGTATCGTGGACCTCCATCCTGGAAGCGACGGAGTGTCACGAGTTGCTACTGTTCACACTACATCTGGAGATCTAACACGACCAGCTGTCAAATTGTGTCCAGTGCCTTCTTGTTGAAGTTCCTTCAAAGTGGGCGGTGATGTTCGCGCCAAACAATTAGCGCAACCAAGTGTCCATGCCCGACGACGACCAGTCTCCTTATCTTCTTCCTTTTAATCGTTTCCCTTCTCTTTCATCCACCTCCCCATATATAGTTACTTGTTGAATTATTATAATTGTCTTGTTCATTTATTATCGTTGTCGTATATTATGTTATCTATGTAAATTATTGGTCAGATGTTGCTGTCCATTATCATTTTTTGTTGTTTTATATCATTATTTATTCTTATCATTGTTTTTATTATTATGCGGCCAACGCCCTAATTATTATTATTATTATTATTGATTATTGTTTTTTCTCTCACAGTTTTTTGCTGAGCTTTTTTTTGTATTGTAAGTCGCATTGAGCGCAACCATCACAGCAATTATTGCTTCCACATTGTTGTATTTATTATTTATATTCGTTGTCACTGCGACACGAATTTTCATTATACTTGGCTCGCCATCCAGGCATAAAATTATTGGAGTTTTTATTTGTTGCGAGCTTCCTCATCAACCGATTTGTCGTGTGTGAATGTCATTATATCGAAGGTTAGTACATTATACATCGCATACTCATCGGTTACGATCTCTTCGTCTGCTCATCGTGCTGTTCATCTCCTGCGTAAGACCGCCAGCACTCGCCGTGGTGTGTGAGAGGCCGCCCAGGTCGTCCAGATCAGCAACCTCGTCGTCAGCATCTCAAGACCTCAGTATTTTAAGTCTTGTCCCTAATTGTGTAAGCTCGGTGATCATTGCACCATATCGATCCGACCACCGAGCCCCCTCCCCATAATCAACTTGTACTTGTCCTAAATTCCCTCCCGTTCTCTCCCGTTCGTTCGGTCAGTGGACATTAGGTTGCCGACTTGCCAATATTCAGGCGAAGGCATAGGGTTGCCTATCTATTGCCATTTACGGCGTTTTAAAGGTTATGGCCAATGCCCCCAATTTGTATAGTATTCTCGATAATATGTCGAGTGGTCCTTCGGGTAGTCCCGAGTGAGGGCTCCTACACTTGCATTCTACTTATTTAGAGGTCAAACACAAAATGAAAAAATACAAAGACACTCCAACGAAAAGTATAGAAAAATCTATCAAAGGTTGGTTGGCTTAAGCACCTTCAAAGATTAAAAATAAACAGAGAAATAAAATACTATACAATAAACAATAACATTGATGTAGCTCAATAATTATGAATAAGACTATTTTCAGGTATCAATAAATAGACTTTACTTTAGTTTTTATATTTTATAAAGTAAGCTTTTAGTTCTAGATGTTTAATTATTTATATTATCTATACATATAAAAGTCAAAGTGGAAATCTTTGTAACGGGTAAGCTTCGAAACGCCTGGATCGATTTCGCTCATTCTTTTTTTGTTTGGGTCGTAATTGCTAGGATAAGGTTCTTACGGACGAAAAAATTAAGAATATTTCACGGAAAATTAAAAAAAAATACAATGAAAAATAAAAAATACCGATGACTACTATTACTATTATTATTATTATTACTATTTTATTTTCGGTAACCATGGTAACAATTTTTTTGTTATTATTATTTATTTTCCCCGTTTTTGTAACATTTTTGACTGATGATTCGCTCCTATTGGTCGCAGGAGAAGGTGCTTATGTAATACAATTTTAGGAAAATCCACCAGAAAAGTTCGGAATCTGGATGTAAAAAAACAACAACAACTGTTACTGCAGTCCAGCAAGAAAGTAAACTATATTAAGTTCGCTATTGATTATGATTGAATATAATAGTTATAGACCTGTTGTTATATTTTGTTAAAACAAAATTATACTGTTGCCTGTTGGTAAAACAATAAAACTTGGTATAACTTATTATGTTAGTCTATTGCTGTGAATTTGAAATTAACTGTGGGCATCGACTTATTTCGCTAATTCTTATTTTTGTAGTTATGGTTTTAACAAAATATAACAACAGGTCTATAACTATTATACATAGTAAATACTACAGCTTCTATGGCACGTAATGCATTTTAGCATTTATTTTGCTTATTATTTAGTATATTTAGAATTTACAAAGGCTATGGACTTCATGTCATAATATAATTCATGATAAAATATATATATTATAATATATAATATCATGATATAATTTATATTTTCTATTTTAAATAGTATAACTTAAAACTTATTATACGTGCATACAATAAGGTACTTGTAATTCATATACTATTTTAATAGATTGAGTAATAATATTTTTAATATATATAGTTATACTTAGTATTTAAAAATTATATTTAAGTAATACCTAGTATTTTCAATATTATGCCATATACATAGAATTATTCTATTTATTTTTAGTTATTATAAGTACAATATATTTTTACAAAAATAAACATATCATGACAAAGAGACTAAGGATAGGTAGCAAATCAAGGAAATAATAAATTAGCCATTACTTTAATTTATATTTAATATGAAAATGGTTACAATAAATAGTAATTTTTAATTATAACACAAGTAGCTAGGCAGCATGTCTATATCTGCTCCACAAAACACTATTTCCCTCAAAAAATGCGGGTAATTAACAATAATTGTATTATTGAAGATAGATTTATGTTAATTAAAATCCATCTAAGTTACTCATTATTTAAATTTAATTCATAATCATATTTGTATGGCTTTGCAAGCATCGTGCATCATATTTTCGTATAGGAATATGAATATTTTGAGCCTTCAACGGGTAGGCAGCGCCCCAGGTGGAAATCACAAGTGGTGTACATTTTTCAATCAATTTATTATCGAAGTGTTTACACCTCTATACATCCACCTTGGCTATAGCTATTGATATATGAACATCAGTAGGGACTGAAAAAAAATTATACGTTATAGATTCTACATCAATTGATCTTAGTGGGGGTTTTGGAAGAATATCATGAACATAAAATAATTTTATAATACCCGATAAAATGGAATGCTGAATCATTGTAGAACGGTTATATTTAAGAACTTCAATTTTAATTTTACTATTTATAGATTTAATTATGTGCATTATTTTTACTACACCATGATTATTAGTGTTGTTGTGTACGTCTACACGACAATTTAAATAAAAATAATAAAGTACGCTTGGCGAAATAACCGACTATATCCTTTATTTATAACCACATAAAACAAAATAATTTTACACGAGTTCGGAGGTTCGGACTGATGTTCTGCTAGAATACGACTACTTCCCCCTGGTGACGAGCGCGGACGGCTGCCCCGCTTGTGGCTACTCAAAACTGTCCACTCAGCTGAATGCCATAGGCTGTCGCAACGCTCGTTCCCACGGGTACTTGGGTACATATATATAGATACATATACAATAAGAAACTGCTTACATACTACTTCTAAAGGAAATGGTTTATAACAGTGTAAACAAAACTATCTTTTAAGTTAATGTTATTTATTACAAAATTTTCAAACATTATTTCTTTATAGCAGGTTTCATCAACGTTCTTATTAACTATAAGGTTTAAATATATTTCATGTTTAAGAATGGGGTACTTGAGTGTAACAGAAGTGGATTTAAAATTGATTTTTTCTATTACACCAATAAATATAATTTTTTTAGTTCTAGCTCTTACAATACAGTGAATACGCGGAGGCGGAGTAGAGCACCCATGATCGTTCCCACGGCGGATATGCCGAGTGGGAAACAATAATGAGTGACGTGATGTTTATGTTAAATATATGTATGTTTATGTTCGGCCGGTATGTGAGTATACAAATTTTGCCTTTATTGTAAATAAATTGTATATACTGAGCTACGATTGTAATGTGTACCCTCGACGTCTAAGAGCGTCAGGATCCCCTTATGAGGTTGTTTAGATATTAAAAAAAATATTACTATTATTATTATAATTAACATTATATGTCGCTAATATTATCCATATTATTTCTGTAAGTCCGAGTTTTATGCCGTTCGGCTTTCTCGGCGAAAAATTTAAATTTCTTTATCTCCCAGAAAATGCTTTAGAATTATTTTTTCCTTTTTCCCTCTCTTACATATAAACCCACGATACTCCGGCTCAATAAAACCTCGGTTCGTGGTATGCGACTCTGTAAAAAAAAAAACAAAAAAAAAGTGTCCGTCATTGGGGGGCTCCTGAAACAGCGAAACGTCTCACACTTCAATACTATAAAAATAATAACTATAAACAATTTTCAGGGTGTGATGAAACTATTAGCTTATGTAGAACTATAAACCAAATATTTGATTTTTTGAATTCTAGATCCCCATTTTCAAAAGGTTATAAAAGTCCAATGTTTAGATCTTACATACAATTTATTAAGGACACAATTATTCCATTTATTTTTTTTTTTATTTAGTTTAAAATTTGAAAATAAATTTCTTTTTAAATCTAATAAAAAAACTTTTATATGAAATAGTAAATAGATTAACTTTATTAAATCATTCAAATAGTAGTTAAGAATACTCAAAAGAAATATTATATATTATATAACTGACTATGCGTTAAAAAAAATCATACCTTTATTAGACTGTAATTCATGTATTCAATCGCTCCACAAAGTATTATCTGAACACAGCTATAATCATCATTTTAGAATATTCAAATTTAGTTGATTTTAAAAATAACGGTGGGTTAGTTTCTCCCTCAGAATGTGCGTTCAAAATAATTTATCAAGCTGAAATATTTTTATTAATTTTAACTAATAACTTACAAACATTAAATATAAAAATATTGATTTAAAAATAATAAACCTTTGTAACAATACATTTGCACTTGACAAAACTGTATTTAATTCTCTTCAATGCGATAATGTTTCATTATTAGATAGACCACTTAAAATAATTTTAATTTCATTGTTAGTTACAAAATACCTAAGTATTCGACTCCATTGTTTTGCATAAATGTTTTCAATAGAAATTCTAAATCCTGTGCCTAAAAGACAAAAATTAACAAAACAAATAATTTTTATGAATCAATAGTTGGTAAATAATATTTATTCTTCTTCTTCCTTAGCTTAACGGTCCCTTTAGGATCTGAGCTGCCACAAGCAATTCTCTCCATCTTTCCCTGTCCAATCCCAGGTCAACAGTCATATTTCTTCCCAGCATCTTGATATCTTTTTCTACCGCTTCTTTCCACCTCGTTCGTGGTCTGCCTATTGGTCTTTTTTTTGTATGGTCTCCGTTAGTACTTTTTTTATTATGTCATTATCAGCTCTCCATACATGCCCAAACCATAACCACTATAGAAAATTGTTTTATCATCTTTTTTTATGTTTCCTTCACCAGGCCATCTAACCTCTGGTAAAGCTAGTATAGTAATATTGTAATTTTGGGTAACGTCCAGCATGCATTGTAATGCACCCGGTTTATTTAAAGTTATAATATTCCAAGTCCCAATTTTGATACAGTTTTCCGATTCCAGTCTTTGTCCAGTTCTCTTCCATATTCGAGGCTTGTTTTATGGTTTCTTAACATTTGTAGTGTTTTCCGATGTAGGGTTGTTAGCCCTACGATCAACCTCCCTTGCCTAGGGAGTAAAGGAGCTCGGGTCCCCGGGTTCGCCATACCCGTAACACATGTAGTGTTTCCCCTGAGGGGTGGTAAATAATATATTGTTTTAATTGTTTTTATTATTATTAAACAAGGTTTATTTTAAACTAGTTTTAATTTGTTTAATTCTTTGTAGGTATTATTATTAACAAGTTAATATACCAGTGTTATATTGTTAAATTATTTTTATTATTATTAAACTAGTTGATATGCCAGTTTTATTTTGTTTTATTATTAAATTACCCAGTGGCGTATTTAGAAATTTGTTATGGGGAGGGTCCAGAAAATGTTCATACTACAGATAGGCGGGGGGCACAGCCACCCACACCCCCCAATTCTGGTTTACTAAATTCATTTACCATATTTTTATATTTTTTTATATGTATTCAATAAATTTATTACCATGAATTAACATAAATTCATTTTGTTGTTAATCATTTATTTTTAATCATATAAAAAAAAAACATTTATAAAACAATTCTAATTTTCTGGGACTTAGAGCCATTTGGTTTATTATTTCCTCTACATCTAGATGTATGTCACGATGAATGGACATCATAGCCAGTCCATTTAGCCTCGTCTAAATAATAATACAATTAAAAATAAAGTACAAATAAGTTATATTGTTATATAGTAGATATTAAATATTTTCAAAATAATTAAAAGATTACTTCGTTCATTGTAGATCTAAGATAAGTTTTCAACCTTTTTAAAGTTGAAAAAGATCTTTCGGGAGTAGCTGTCGACACCGGTAATGTGCCTAATATTTGATTAAAAAATGAATATTAGGAAAGTCAATCAAGGGGAAACTCAAAAGTGCTTCTACCCATTTTTGATGTTGACCCCTTGACTGGCTATTTTTAATTTCCAAATTTTATTCGATATAGGCATTATCATGTTCTACTGGTGGTAAGTAAAATTCAACTAAATTATCATATGCTATTTTTTCAACATCAGAAAATGTGGTCGTAAATAAACATTCAAACCCTATATTAATATACAAAACATAATATTAATACCGATTTTTATATTACCTAGATAAATCAATATACATATTACCTTCAAAAACGGATTTATGATTTAAAAATCGAGTTGTAAGTTGGTTGATAAAATTGTCAATAAATGGCATAAACACTGTCACTCTATAATAATCTTCTATTGAGGATACTTGAGAATTCCTTCTATTTGTTTGTTTTGTTGCTGTGCGTTTTTTTAATTATTTCTGTGCCAATAACATTTGCTAGATTCTATTAAGATATTAAAAGTTAATTATACATTAATACTCAACATTGAATTACTTCAAAACTCAAATCACATACTTTTAGTTTCTCAAATAAAATGTGAAATTCTTTTTCTGCATCTTGTCTCATTTTTTTTTAAAGTATTAACTAATAATTCAATAGTACTTAAAGTATTTTTTAAATATATCCGCTCTTTCTGTAGTTGTTTACACACAGGCATTCCAAAGGCAAAAAATATCTGAAATATTTAAATATATATTAATATATATTTACATAAATTTTCAATTAAATATTTACTTTTGTAACATATAAAGAAACCAGAAACTCAGAATCCAATAAACTTTTTAATAAAACATTAGCATCAACAGAAGATGGTACACCCCATGTAGAATAAATTTTTTCCAGTGTTTTTACTACAAATGGTAATAACTCAACAAAATCGTTTAACGACTCATACTTCTGAACCCATTTAGTTGCGCATTGCCGTTTAAGAGTCCTAGCATTTGAATTAGGTATGGAGTCACTTTTTTCGATTTCATTGATCAATGCATTTTTGCTTTTAGGTGTGTTAAAAAACACATAAAGTCGCTCAACTATTCCTAAGCAATTTCTAACAGATTGTATGTTACTTGATGTACAGACGGCTAAATTAAATGAATGTGCTGCACAATGAACGTAAAGTGCTTTTGGATGTGTAGCTCTAATCACAGCTTGGACCACATTAAATTTCCCTGCCATATTACTATCTCCATCATACCCTTGTCAGTACAAGTAGTCACACTCAATGCCACAGCCATTTAAACCTTTAAAACAAAAATTAAAGTATATTACTTGTAAATTATTATCCATCTACCTTTTATATAATTCAATTTATACTTACCATTCAATATAGATGTAGCTAAATCTGATCCAGTCAAACTATTAATTTCAAAAATTGAAGAA
>NC_065533.1:58302073-58441707 GCF_020184175.1 Aphis gossypii
GATTTAGTACGTCTTGTAGCATAAAATATAGGCGATACTATGAGACTCATAATAAATTATTCCATAATAATTTGTTATCCAGTTATTCGTATGTGGGGGGCAAAAAGGAAAAAAAATCGTTTAAAGGTTTAAAATCTAATAACTTAGTTTTTGGTAGTTTAGTTTTGTACATTGTTTTCTGAAGGATAAAAAATAAATTATATTTATAAAAATCATAATTAATTCTAAATGTTTATACTTTGCTTTTACATACTTAATTTAACAAATTACATGTAAAAGGAAGAATTCAATATTGTGTTATATGATTCTTTTTTTTAAATATAAATGTAAAAAAAAAGTATTAAGTTGAGGCATGATAATATAACAAGAGATATTTCCATTTATTTTTTAGAAGTTATCAGGAAAATTCCAAAGGTTAAAAATGCTTCTGACCAAGTGATAAAATCCTCACTGTGTTAATTTCTTGCTGGAGCAAAATTTCGTCAACATAAGAAACTTTTGAAAGATGCTTTTTCACTAAATTCTGATACAGATAATACTCGGATATTCTGATAACTTAAATATCACTAATATAATAATAAGTATGATTATTTTTTTTTTTTGTATTTTAATAATGTATGGGTTTTTTTTTATAAATTAAAGGTAGGTACCTAATTAATTTTGATTGTATTTTGAAAAATAATGCATTTATTATTTGTATTTCTACTATTTACAGTTTTAGATTCTGAACGGAGTGATGAATGTATTGATTGTACAATGATGTATGTTTTTTTTTTTTTTTTTTGTCTGTGTACAGCATAACTATAGTACGCGAGGCGAAAAGTGAGCCGCGATCGTCGCGCGCCAAGCGGTCATTTTTTCTGGTTTCAGGGGTTCTACGTTTGTGTGCAATGGAAACAGCTAGCGCGCATTTTAAAAACGGCAGATGGTAATTTATTGTATAATTCATTGTATTTTGGAGACCAATTTATTTTCCTTTAGCAGTAGGCGCCAGTAGCTGCTCTTGCATACCACAATATTTTGTTAACGTTTGGTTAGTTATTCGACATTCAAGATACGAGTTTATACGTGTTTTTATTCGCTTATTATCTACGTTTGTAATCATATTTCCCGCATTCTTACGTGGTTGGTTTTTAAAGTTTGAATGTTTGTAATATTTTAATTATTTCTTTAATAATTACTCGTATACAAAAATAGTTTTAAAATGGCATATCAAGACACACATTCTCAAACGAAGAAAGTTATTTTTCATGTTTATAATTATTTCAAAACTTTGGCTGGTGACAAAGGTAAGCCAGAAATTAGTAATTTTTTCGTCAAACTCGTGAAATGACTGCTGAAGCGTGTGGCGTAAGTCTTGCTTGTGTTAAACGAGTTTGTGCTGAAGGGAAAAAATTATCTGTGGATGAAAATCAACTAGCTGTCGAACCTTTTCATTTAAGTCTCCAAGGAAAACTTATAAACGTGCCAAACCTATGACCAACTTGGACGATTTTGACAATGAAGTTGTCAGGAGAACAGTTCATAGTTTTTATGATAATGGTCAGTATTCAACTAGTGCAAAAATATTGGGAGCGTTGCATGAAAAAATTAATTACTCGGGTTCACAATCGTCCGTGCTACATATTTTGCGTAGTTTGAATTTCAAATACAAAAAATGTAATGATGGGCGTAAATTTCTAATGGAAAGAAATTATATTGTTTGTTCTCGGGTTAATTTTTTGAGAAAAATGAACGAGTTCAGACATAATAACGATCATGGGCAGTAGTATGATTTGGACAGTTCTGATGTATGAGCCCTTGAGCCTTGAGCCTTGAGCCGCTGAGCCACGCCCCCCTACCGCCACCCGCTCCACTACGTGTATGAAGTATTTTTGCTGAGCCACACCCCCCTACCGCCACCCGCTCCTACACGTAATGACGTATTTTTGACGCCGCCACCCGCTCCCACACGTACATGCTCGCCGCCGTCATGGTTATCATGTTATCAATTACGCTTATCATTTTATTGTACACGCACCATATTATTGTACATTTATATTCGAGTCATCATGCACATGCGCAGAAGAACTATTTTATCATATTATTGTACATATATTTCAGTCACCAGTTACATTATCAACGTCTTTAATAACGTTTTTCATTAAATAATGCAAAAAATAATAATAATCTGGTGTTAGAATCGAACCGGGATATGTACAAACGTAACCAAACATATATTCCCCACTTCAACTCTAACTCCATTGATAATTATTGTTAAAACTGTTATATATAAAGTATTTTATTGTAACAAATAACGTCCTGGTCAAATTAAAAAGCATCGTCAGTAGAGATATGAAATATTCCATTACAGACATGCATCGACAGGTCCGAGTAGAAATATGAGGAATTTATTTCAGTACATCGAAATGCATCGACATGTCCGAGCAGTCTATTGTTATTTACATCTCTATAGATATGTATTTAAGCCCCGAATTATGAGTCACACGTCCATCCTTTGTCATTAAGGAATGTACCCCTACCTATTATTGTCTGAAATGCACATATGCTTGGCTCTACAAGAGCAGACAATCATTCAGTCTGTCCTCAGCCTTATACTGTTTCTCACGTCTCAACCGTTCTCTCGCAGTTTTTTATTTTTTTCAGTGTTAAATATTTTTATAAGTGATGGCTGGATCAATCGCTGACAACTCTGCCCTGTATAAAAAGAAGACCTTTACTTATGTGCCACCGACACCACCAGCTGAACTCATCGAATCTACTAGCTACACACTAGACTTTGCATCCCGTAAGTTTGTACATATTGGTTTTGACCCGAGTGAAAAATTACAAGTCGTTGTTCATTTATTAACTTCATCGCGGTACGTGCATATTACTACAGATTTTATGAAAAAAATATTCGGGTTCATGGGGCATATCTTGTCGTTCATATCAGACACACCACAAAAATATAAGCGAGTTATATTTTATGAAGACGAAAAAATGAAACTATCGAGTATGATTTACAGCGGAGAAAATGTGTTGGTGATCGAAACAAATAATCGTGATGGATGTAGAGTACTGTTGAATCGGGGCGACCTTCTTCGACTTCAATATCTCGAATGTTCTATTTTCGAGAGCATCGTGCGAAAAGAAGTATTCACCGCTCTATTGATTATAAAACAATATGAAGAAATTGTCGAGTACCTCGACAAGAAATGTAGGCAGCATAAATCACCGCCGAAAACTGTTGACGAGATGGTAGTTTTCATTAAGAACATACAAGACGATCGAGTCGTTAAGTCCGTTCCAAATTTCTACAATCAAATACAGATGTGTGCAGCTGAACAGTTAGCTGAATCATTGTTACACCAGAACATCTCGCATGAGGTAATTAAAAAATATATTATTATTCCTTAAACAACAATTATTAAATATTTTTTTTAAATTTTAGTATTCCAATGAAACGACGGTCATTTCGCCAATGTCGTCACCAACACCAATGTCACCACCTACATCGATGTCAACACCACCACCGACATCACCACCACCGAGTTTCACAATGCAATCGCCGAGCAGAGCAGTCGATGAAAACGATGGGCCGTTACATTTCAACTCGCGATCATTATCGAAAACGTACAACTTCGATTCAGCCGTATCGGAAATGTATTTTGTACCAAAACGTAAACTATTTTAATTTCAGATATGTATTGTGTAAAATAAAAAAGACATGTATATAAAAAAAGTATTTTCATTTATTAATATTAAGTTTTACAATATTTACAAGGTTCTTACTTCTCCGTTAAACGGATTGTAAGTTATAATTTGGTCGTGTAATATTAAACAATATGCTGAAGTGGAAGCTGGAAACGCTTCGTCTGCTTCTAGTTCAATCCTTAGGTCGACAGTTGACATTTTTACATTATCGTTCTGCTTGCTCATATAACAACTATAATCGGACACAGATTTTTGAAACTGATCGGTTCAGTAAGGGTGTCACTTCGTCATGGCCGTAGTAAGATTTTTGAAACTCTACATAGGCGCGGTATAATGTAGCCAACTTATTCCTGGTAAAGTCGCTTTGGAAATCTTCATAGGGAAACACTTCTGAGTTTAAATAGACCTTCAAGTTTTTAATTTTACAATGGTCAAAATGTGACATTGTTTTATTCGAGCTATTTTTCCTACCAGTTTGAAATCCGATTATGACATATCTAGGTTTTTCTAATTTGTTAGATGTCTTTACTTTCCAGGAATGCGAAGTGTTTTGAGGTAAAAATGGATATTCACACAACTCCCACGATCTAAACGCGCATGTCAACGGTTTCTGATTGTTTACTACTTTCAACAATCTTATTTTTTCTTTATCACTGACCTTGACTATGGGCATTCTCCATAATATTTTTGTTATGTTTATTTTCACGTCTTTTAGTTTAGGAGCGTCTGCGACAACTTCATTATTCTTATACTGCTTAACGGCATTTATATCCAGTGATGCTCTGTTTAATATAAGTTGTTGGTTACAATTTATTAAAATACGTTTGTAATCTTCACAAAAACCGAACAAATCTTTAAGATTAATACAACCATTAAAATTGCCGCTTTCAATAAAATCTTTATTAGAATTTTTATATCGTTATCCCAGCCAGAGTTGTGATGTGATGTAATATTCGTTTTATTATACGAACAATATCCCTTTAATGTAGTCGTTATACCTGGATTAGCGAGTTTTTGAATTTGAATGCCGTTTATCTCATATTTCATTTCGGAGAAAAGAAACGCCAACCCGTTGTTTATAAATCGGATGTCATCAGTAATATCTGCAGGTTTGATTATTGTTCCTTCGATGTAATATAATTCTCACATGGTAAAGTATAAGATTCTGTGTTATGTAGTGCGATACGCACTTCATCGTTATTGGAGAGAGCTGACGTAGAATAAGGTAAAAAAGAATGATATTCAATTTGAGTTATTCTGCAATCGTCGGTGTATCCGCCCGTAACATCTAAATACATGTCGTCCATATAAATAGCGTTTAACGAACGTAAAAACGCTAAATTGGATGCTGTTAGATTGTGTACAACTTGTCTTCGAGTCGAATTTTTCTTCAGAGTTGTTGTCCGGTTTGTGTTATTAACGAGACTAACGGACTTTACACGTGCAGTCCTTATATATTAAAAAATTGCAAACCATATCACGAGTCTTGAATTAATAAACGTACCGATATCGGTTCACCTCGTAGATCGATCAACTCGTCGTTCTGATTTTTTAAAATTATACTAGCATGCGTTATAGATGTAGAATTAAGTGAGTAAAATACCAAATGCGGCGGTACCCCTATTATTTTATAACCTGGAGGTACAGTCGGGTAAAACTCGTGTATTGTATGGCACTGCTTCCCGTTGATGAATGAACCTGTGGCTAGGTTTGATTCGATATATATACAGTTTGTTTTTGTAATATTAACCACCGTATCAGATTCATGTTTTACATTACCAGCATATTTTCGATTTTTGAATCCCAGCAACTGACCAATGTTATTAGACATGGTAAAATCTATAGTTTTGTTACACCACATTGTACTTTTTAGTGTATATTATCAGCTTTCAATTCGAATATTATATCTGTATCATGTAAATGCGATGTATTGCTGACTCGATTTCATATAATTCGTAAGAACCAGTAGGTATTGTAAAAACGCTACTGATCGCATAACCTGTCTGCTCGTTGTATGCGAATCCTATTTTATTACACTTGTCGTTTATATTTGGAATAGAGTTATTGTTTGAAACCCCAGCAGACAAATCTTAGAATTTTTACTGACTTCTATCGGTGAGAAAAAGTCGCAAGACAATTCACTCGAGTTCCCGGTTAAGGTTATGGTGTACATGACAGAAATCTTAAACACAAGTGTCCACAGTTTGTCGTATTATATGTTTGATGTTTATCGTAATTATATTCGATATCACAACCGTTGAAATATTTTTGTTTTCTAACGGTGGCGTTAAATTTCCAAAACTATCGTAATATTTAACTTTTTTTCCGATTTTTTTATACGCTACCCAATGCGTACCTGTACCGTTTTCGATGTCTAAATTAACCACAGCAGACTCTTGATGCTTAGCTCTTGGAGGCAACTTGTCTCTGGAAAACACACCGATGAAATGAGGTATTTTCAACATGTCAGCGTATTTTATAATCTCATAGTCGTACAACGCTCTCTTGGTAACGTGGAATTAGTTTTTTGTCGTTTTCCTAGTTTTCTTTACCGATCCGCCTTTGTAAGGTGCTAGGTATAAACCTTTACCTTTAACAATTTTATAAGACTGCCCCTTGTGTGGTGTAAGATATAAACCTTTCCCTAAATGAATAGGTGTGTTTTTACCGAATTTAATTCATTTACGACTTTAACTATATTACCGACACCACCGGTAAGAGCGCCCAACGCCGATAAACCAGCGAAAATAGGTATTAAAGGTAGAACACCGCCCTTTTTCGGTATTGGTATAATTCTCGGAGTTTTCTTATTTTTAGATTTTTTTTGATTTTTTTTCGCAGCCGACAAACATGTTCTTACTAACTTGGTTATATTCTTTTCGTTAATTTTATTTTTGATCGATTTTTTAGCTGCCGAAACCATCTGTTTAAATCCACAACCAGCGCCCAACTTGCGTTTTGCCTTCATAGCCGTAGTAACCAACCAGGACGCAGCTTTTTCTTTAATACCAGAGTTTTTCGATTTAAACACTTCCCAAGCTTGATTTTCCAATATTTCGTCAGCTCTGTGTCTATCGGATAACGAATTGCTGTTTTCATACGCTATATCATGAGCTCTGGCCAATTCGTCTAGACTGTTTATGCCCCGTTCACCGCGTGCTAATCTTTCTTTTAATTTAGTACCGGGACCAGCAAATCTGGAAAAAAAAAACAAAAAAAAAAATGTAGTTTGGATTTAATAATAATACTATATTTTAGTGACTTACCTATAGCCAGGCAGATGTAATTCCACAGGTAGATGATTTATAACTGAGTTAATAAGACCAGAACCTTTATTGTTGTTTCGCTTACGAACGCGAGACATCGTGTGACGCTTTCAAGTACATAGCATTGATATTTATAGTGAAAAAATGCGCTTCATCGAGCAACAAAAAACTACGAATTTATAACATTGATACTCCGGATACAATACAGTTTAGACATGGTGAGCTATTTCCAAACACTATACGCTCATTGGTGTTGGGGATTTCGGTTGTGGTAAAACAAATTTATATATTTTCTACTTGTTGATGAAAAACGTCTACGTTTTGAAAACGTTTACATATACTCTAAAACGTTAGAACAACCAAAATATAAATTATTAAAACGTATAATCGACGATATTGACGGTGTTAAAACTTTTACTTTTTTCGAGAATGATAAAGTCCTTCCACCTGAACAAGTCTTACCAAACTCTATATTTCTCATGGATGACGTCATAGGCGAACAGCAAAACATAATTAGATCGTTCTTCTCCAGGGGCCGTCACAATAAAATAGATATATTTTATTTGGCTCAGAGTTATTCAAAAGTACCAAAGCAGTTGATACACGACAATGCTAATTTAATAGTTGTGAGAATCCGGAGCTTTTTAGGGCTCCGTAAACCACCCACGACAAAAGGGGAACACTTTTGCCGTGACCTACGAGCCGCACCGCGTGATGACCCGAGGGCCAAGTCGGTGGAGCTCATAGGCTTTAGACACGCAACGGCAAGTGAATGCCGAGGATTTATTAAGGGGAAAAATAATATTAAAATAATAAGATTTGTCTTACGATAATCACGTGGATATATTAGATTAACCTCTTTAGGGTAATATTGACATTATAAATAATAAGATGACATTTTTGTTTTAAACAATATAATAGGTGGCGCATGGCAGACTCAAAATAATAATAATAATCTGGCGCACGGCAGTTAAGAAATAATAATAATAGGATGGCACACGGCAGTTAAGAAATAATAATAATAGGATGCATACTTTGCCGGCCCACAGGAGACTACACGCCATATCACTCATGGCGTGCCCTCGCAGGGTTACCGGGAAAGCGTGCTGGTAAAAGGGGGGACAGGGGAAATAAAAACATATTACGACATTGAGTTTGACGTGGCTGCATGGTTGTGGTGGCTGGAGCAGTTTTCGGCCGCCGCCCGGGCCCACGTGGGTGATTTCAGCCCATCATCGTGGCTGGACACTGGGATGTAGTTGGTGATGGTCCAGACGATGGCGTATCAATTTTCTTTTGATGAAGTGATGCACGGAATTTGTCGAACAGACGGGTGGATGGTGTCGACCAGGCAGGTGAATCGTCGTGGACCAGACAGGTATAAGGCCGTGAAAAAAGTGATTTTTGTTGAGCGGAGACCCGGCGACGGTGGTGTCCGGTTGCCGGCGGCGGAGCTTTTTGTCGTTGGTGGGGCAGGTCAGTGTCGTCGTGTTGTGGGAATGATACAATATTTCGGGGTGTACAGTATAATTGCCTGCGGGCCGTACCGGCGGACGCGACGAAAGCGCTGGAGGCGACGGGCGGCGGACAACCGCGGCACGTCGGCGACGAACACTGCATGGTGAAGGGGGGGACGGGGAACATTAATTGCATAATACTGCGGTCATTTCTGCATTAGCGCGCGATAATCATAATAATATATAAATAAGGTACGCTCATTAGTGGCAATATGGGTATAGGTATGTTTATACTTATAATAATATTGGTGCAGAAAATACTGTGACGTTACATAGTATTATTCAAACAAGACGATACCAATTTAAAACATGTATACAACGAACACTGTTCGGGCGATATGACATATATACAATTTAAACATTTTTGTGTTACGTGTTGGAACCGTGATAGATTTGCATTCGTTGTTATTTGTAAAGATAGCGATCGTGATAACGGCCGTTACCGTTATGGCTTTGATACTTATGTCGTTATATAAGACGTCGCAAATAATATATCATCATTTAAAACGTAGTCATGAAGGATGAAGGAAGTATATTAGATGAGATAGTCAAAGCTAAAGAAAGTATTAAACGTAAATATATTGCATTAAAAACGGTTCAGATAATGTTCAACAATTAATGACACAGACATTAAAGCCAATTATCGAACCATTAAATAAAATATCAAATACAACCCGGACGACCCTTCAATCAAAATAAAATAACGACGATCTTATGAAAAGTATCAACAAGAAATTGAAAATCGGTTTCACTCTATAGATTTAGACAAAACCTATGGTCCGAAAAAACTTTCAGATGGAAATATTATCTTGGGCGATAAAGAAGTAAAATTTATTGAAAACTCTATTCTTATCGACGGTACTACTTATTTAACAACCGCGGGTCTAATCCAGTTATTATTTGTGAAAAATCCACTTATTTACACCGAAAAGATCTACAAGTATATAAATCTATATGAATTCAGACATCGGCACATTTGACCTTAAAAAGTAAAAAAATCAAAAAAAAAGGTTCTAAATATAAGGATATAATACATAAATTATTTCCCTCCGGTGGCCGACTATCTATGAAATTGCAGAAAAATAACTTAGTGTATTGGGATAATCCGAATGAGTTAGTCGATCGGTTACGATTACTTTTGGCTTCGAAAGCTGCCGGTAATACAGGCGTCTCCAATGAAATAATATCGATTTTCGAAGAATTACTTGAAGCTGGGCTAATAAAACGAATACCAAATGTCTAAACGCGATATCGTTATTGAACTACACAAACCGTCACGGAAAATTCGTAAGGCGCAGAGTCAACGTATATGGAAAAAATGATTTATGGCAGGCCGACTTGGTGGAAATGATACCGTATTCAAAGAAAAATAAAGGTTACAAGTATATTTTATGCGTGATAGACTGTTTTACTAAATTTGCGTGGGCCGTGCCATTAAAATCGAAAACTGGAAAAGAAGTCACAAACGCAATGTCTAAAATATTACTAGACCGCTCACCGAAACTTTTACAACTAGATAACGGTAAAGAATTTTACAACACCATTTTCGACACATTGATGACCAAATATAATATTCACAAATATTCTACGTTTAGCATCATGAAAGCGTGCATTGTCGAACGATTTAATCGTACATTAAAAGAAAAAATGTTTAGAGAATTTACGGCGCGTGGTTCACACGAATGGATTTCAATTTTACCAAAGCTGCTTAACGA
This sequence comes from Aphis gossypii, assembly GCF_020184175.1. NCBI lineage: Eukaryota > Metazoa > Arthropoda > Insecta > Hemiptera > Aphididae > Aphis > Aphis gossypii. Next base: position 58,312,268 of record NC_065533.1, read on the forward strand.
ATATAACAATTCAAAACATAGAACGATAGGAATGACTCCGACGCAAGCAGATTTAAATCCTTTGTCAGTTACAATAAAACAACATGAGATTAATAATGAGAAAATTAAATTCAAAGTTGGTGATAACGTCCGTATCAGTACACAAAAAGGTGTGTTTACAAAAGGTTATTTACCCAATTGGTCTACGGAAATATTTGAGATTATCAAAATAAATAGAACATTGCCCGTCACTTATCAGTTACAAGATTATACGGGTAAACCGATTTCCGGTTGTTTTTACTCGGCTGAAATACATAAAACAGATCACCCGAACGATTATCTGATCGAAAAAATTATACGTAAAAAGCAAAATCAGATGCTTGTCAAGTGGCTCGGATTTGATAACACCATAATAGTTGGATAAATACACACGATGTTAAAATATAGTGTCAGTAGTATTAAAACCATGAACGTGTTTGGAGTTCTCTAGCTAGTGAAACAAAAAAAATTATATCAGACATTCAGTCAAGTAATAAAACATTAAAAAATGAAATAAATAATCAGCAGAAAGAAATTCATAACATAAAAAGTAATGTTGTTCATCTACTAACGCTGGAAAATCGCATGTCGGAGCTGTTTAATAATTATATAGAAACAGATACAAAACTTTCTTTTACACTTTTTCTATAGACAGTGTAAATGCCGAAATAAAACGCATAACGGGTATATTTGATGAAAATTCTTTACCGAATCATGGATCATATATTTCAGATTTAAACACTCGTTTGAAAATCATCGAAGAAAATTATATTAAGAAAAATAATTTTTTTTTTTTTTACATAAATGTCATTTTTGTGTAAAATCAAACCTGTTACGATGTCATCCTCGTTCATGGACATTCAATGCATTCTTGGAGCAAAAATAAATATTTTATTAAAGAATTGTCTATTGTAGACACAGAAACATGGGCGACTCAACACTGGATTTTTAAAAATTCAAAATCTATACAGGACAACAAGAGTCGAAAAACTAACAAGTGGTTAGAACGTAATTATCATCAGATATCTATAGATTATGGTGATATAGAATATGAAGAGCTAAGTAGAATATTGAATTCTTTAAAGTCTACATACATTTACATCAAAGGTGAACAGAAAAAACAACTTATCATGGAGTTTATACCTCACGTCACAATCATCAACATTAAAGACCTGGGCTGTCCTCGACTGGAACAAATTTGTGATGAAGAAAATTTACGTTGTTGTATCTTTCATAAGGACTTAAATCCTAAACAGTGTACATTCTATAAAGTATTTGCTATAAGGAAATGGTTTATAATAATTCTTAAAAATTGTATACATTTTATTGAATAAACATGAATATTTTAACATTGTTTTTTTTTTATTTATATGCTAACATACACATTTATATATGTTAACATTTACACAGGTTTTTAAATATGTATGGGCTTCCATCAACCTGAAACAGAAAAAACATGATTATTAACAGGAAAAAAAAATATTATAAGAAAACATTGTAAACTAACTTAAATATCTAACAATTATACATTATAAATATGAAAAAACTTAATTATCTATCAATTATACATTATAAAGGGGGAAATACTGTAAGTTTATACACTAATCTAACTTAAAAACATTCTGTTAGACAGTATTTACAATAATTTCAATTTGAGTTATTTTACAATCGTTGGTGTATCCAACCGTGACATCTAAATACAAAAGTTATATACAATAATCTATCTCAAATATAACAAACTATATAACGTATAATATTTACAATAAAACTAATTAACAGAAAAAAATATACAATATATAAAAGTAATGTTGAAGTTCTGTCTACTCATCCTCTGGTTCATCTCTCCTGTAAAATTAAGATAAAATGTTAGTAAAATAATTTTAATATGTATATATTCTAATAACTTACTCTATACTGTAATGTCCATGGGCTAGTGTGTTTATTTTGTCTTCCAACACCACCCTCTTGTCATCGTAACTATTATAAGTCAACTTCCTGGTCTTTATCGTTACTAGCTGGTGGTTGAATGACCGTATTGATACATTCTCCTTGTATGCCTCCACTCCAGCTTCACCAAACAAACACTTCCTATGGTCTTCCATCGTCATGTGGTTCTTAACAACATGAGCTCTGATACCCTTCGCCTTGATCTTTTCACCACCAACTCTGTCCTCTGCTCCAGCATACACATTAAAAGCGTAGGACTTTGCCCTCAACGCACAGAACTCGGTAATCACATTCCCATCCACCTCATCAGAAAAGTACCCCGGAGACTTCTTTCTTTCTGCCACATAGCACGGATGGTCATTGGGCAGGTTGGCGGTGTCCATCCGGTCCAACAAGTTACGATTAACCGCCAAGTCCACATAAAAATTTTCAGTATCAATATGATATACTAGTGAATCTGGAAAAATAATGATATTAAATTAATATATTATATACATGAGTATAGTTTTAATATATTTACCTGTATCAGTGTACATTAATTTAATTTTGTCTCTGTAGAATTTCTTCATTACATTATAATGATAGTCGTACATCAGCGTCTTACTATGTCTAGTACTGCAAATCCTGTAAATAATAATTGTGTTAATAAATGATAAAAATGTAATTTAAAAAAAAAGTATATTTACCAATATAAATAGGTTTGTCAAATCTAATAATCTTATTCTCCAGGGCGACAGCATTAAGGTTCTCATTGTAATTTGTACAGTGTTTGAACGTACACTTGTTTATAAGTTTTTGCAATCTCCTTTCACATGACACCAACTCCATCTTCATCTCCTTCCTCTTCGATTGCATTGTTTTACCTGTAAAAATAAAAATGTTAGTAAAAATAGAATAAATTTAATAAATAAAGTGACATACCAAATACAGCGTTATTCATTAATTTAAAAAAGTCTTTCTCAAAATCATTCTTTGCCTTCTTCCTCATCTCGGTGTTCAACTCAATATATTTAGCCAGCCAGTCAGACTGGTTGAATTGTATTACTCTATGTACCTGTAAAAATAAGAAAATTTTTTTAAAAAATCTGTTTAAAAATCATATAAAATATAAATATTTACCTTTTCAACTATAAGTCCATTCTTAATCGCCTGCTGCAGATTTCGATAGTGTATAATATAATTATCCTTCTTTTCGAACGTTGCCATCAACTTCCTTACCTTCGAACCACTTGGCACACTGTTTTGGGGTAAGAAAGGCAGGTCGTTATGCTCGTTGTGTAGGTGTTGTGGGTACGTCACGTCCACCTCATACACACGTCCTATGGGGGAGGTGTCATTCAAATCATCTAATCCATTCAATGTAGGTTCAACCCACTTGAATCCATCGTATGGCATGTACTGAGACATTGCCCATCCATACAAGTTGTTACCTATAAAATAAAAATAAATTAAGTTTGAAAAAAATTGTCGTAAAAATTATACTTACAGTCCTGATAAATTATCCATGATTTATCCTTCGTCTCGTTGTATCCCGGGGTCTTGACATTATTCGCCTTCGCATACCGTTTGCTCGCTTGCACTAGTCCCCACGTATACCTATAAAAATAAATAAGATTATTATATGTACATTTTTAAAAATAATATATACTAACCATTTTCGAACATCTGCAACATGTCGTAATCATGCAATAACTGTAGCTTTTGACCGGTAAACTTAAGCATCGCGTCAAAACTCAAGCCTGGGGCGGTGAAATAATGAGCGGCATCCAGGTTGTACGCGCTCATACATAGGTCGCGGAAGTTTTCAAAGACGTCCGCCAACAACAGCACATCGATCTTCAAATACAAGTCACTGTAGTCACCAAGCGTCTTACAGTCGAAGTGGTCCCAGACCTCCTTCGCGTGCTCAAACTCATTATCCTTGATCCCGGTCTCTGTCAACGTACTATAAAAATCTTGCTTCCTCGGTAAACTCATATCCTTCAGCCGCTCCCAACTATCCGTGTACTCGTACGGGTACACACCCTTACGAGTCACGAGCGCATATCTCCGGTGACAAAATGTTTGGCTGTCTCACGGAAGTTGTCATGTTCGGGTGTAACCAAATTTTTAGCCAGGGACGACAGACTCGATGCCATAAACCGGAACGTGTCGATAAACCGAACAGTGAAGGTACTACTTATATATTTCGAGAAAGATATATATTTCTCTTCGCTGTTCGGAATAACGTTGATAGTCTGAGTATCATATCCAAGTTCCGTTACAATAAGATGTGCGTCATAGTTTGATAGATTATGGAAAAAAACGGGGACAAATTTAGGTTGTTGTAATTCTAAGTTACACCTAGAGCACAAAGTCTGCCTAAATTTCCCCGTCAAATGATCGTGATCCCTAACCTTATCGCCCCCGGCTAAACAACATTTACATAAATTACACGTATTACACTCTTGATGTGTTTTTTCTTCGCCCTCACTCATTTTTATAGGAAAATTGTCTTCATCAGTTTTTCAATTTTCTGGGCCACCTCAACTATCATCTCCACAAAATGTCTCGCCACGTCCGTTCTGTCTTCGCTGCCTCTGTAGATTACCGGCCCCGCCGGTATCTCGTACTCTTCCAATAACTCCTCCGGTACGTTGTCGCTCGCCTTCACTAAAAACCCGTAACTCATCGCTTCGTGTCTCTGTATAATTGTAGTACTCTCGCCTTTCTTTTCCTCCGTCTTCACCAACAATGCTTCGAAATCCGCATAAATAACAAAAGGGTGTCGCTGTGTCTTTTTCCACGCCTTAAACTCAATGCTATCACACCTCCTTCGGCATCTCCGGTAGAATCGGCTTGTGCGCCCCGCAAATCAATTTGTGCTGGTTTAGAGCCTCATGCCCGCTCAGCTTGTATTTTAAATTTCGGTTGTCGAAACTGGTAAAACACCTTTTACAAAACACGACACGCCCATCATGTCCGGTTTTTTGTTTACGTATGAGTCGGGAAAAATTTGAAATGTATGTATAATGCGAGTTGTCACCGTCCGTTATCAGCAATAGGTCAAAATGGTTCGGTTTTTCTTCGTCAACAACACGTAGCGGGTAGACCTCATACCTCGGCAATTTCGGTATTTGGAATTTTTTATCGAGGCCGTACACGTTTATGGACACGTTAATATTATTTTTTTCAAATTTCGGTATATCTGAGAGAGGTGTAGGGAAGGTGATGCAATCAAAATTATATTTATCTTCATGTTGCATGTAATTTTCTCCGACACGGCATACCGCCGTCCCCGTCACATGCCTCGCGAGAATCGCCCACTTGAAACACTGCTGATCTAGGTTCTGTGGGTTTACAGTCGCCCGCTTCCTGTCGATATACGCCGGTAACTCAATATAAGACGCACCACCCATCGGTGTATATTTGTATACCGCTAACAATAACCCGTCTATGGATTCTAAAGTAAAACCACTACCTCTTCCCATATATTCATCCTTCTCCTTCATCAACTTCATATACGCTATCTCTACAATTGTTCTAATGTCACTGTCCGGGTAAATTTCTACCGCTGAAGTCTTGAATGCCCTGTTCTCCGATGAGTTTGGTACGTTCGGACGGTTATAGGTCGCCTCAAGTTTCAAATTAAATTTAATCGCATGTTTTTGTACGTGTGTTTTCAATAAATTTATTAGCTCAGGTATAAGTGGACGGAGAAAGTCTGAATAAATTTTTGTATTGGTGATATTTTTAGCGTAGTACCACACGATCTTCCTATTTGCGGACGACGAAATTTCATTAAACCCGGGTGATTTAACGAGATCCATACGCGCCTTTTTTGCCCTAGCAGCTGAGGTGGTGTTGGTAACAGAAACGCGTTTACCATTTACAGCAGAAGTGTAAGATTCTTTAACGAAAAAAAAAAAAGCCATAATTAATATCTACTGCGTTAAATTTAATGTTGAATCTATTAAATTTCTAATTAACATCGCGTCTGATAAATAAAATCTACTGATGTATTTATTTAAAAAATTATTACAAGTGATGAATATAACTATCGGACTTATAATTTAATAAAACTAATTTAACGACACGTAATTTTAAAAATTTATTTTAAATCTTACGATATTTCTTAAAAAAAATCTACGGAGGAAAAATCAGCGGGTCTCTTAAAAATCTAATAAATTCGGATAAATTAAATAAAACTAACCTGTATCGGCGTCTTGCATTTCATATGCATCCATTGCGAACATACATATGTCATCTTCGGATAACACGCGAGATCCGCCAGTCGGGACATCTTCGGATAACACGCGCGATCCGCCAGCCGGGACATCCGGTACAAAAATTTGAGCCGCTATTTGAATCTGCTGGGTGGTAGGAGGCGCGAACTGTATCACGCTTGGTCGTGTTTGCTGATCGATGATCGGAGCAGCAGGCAATGGTCTCAAGTGAGCCGGAACGTTAATGATACCTTAGAAAAAATAATAGTTACAAATTAATATTGAATAAATAAGATACAGTTTAAACTTTTATTACATACCATAAGCGTTCTTCAAATGTTTGTTGAGGCTGGTCTTGAAAGAAAATGTTGATGGACATACGGTGCATGGAATACGCACACCGGTATGCTTCTTTTGGTGCACAGTTAAATTATGTTTTGCGGTGAAAACCGAGGGGCACTGATCGCATTTAAACATGTTTAAAATGTTTAAGATAAAACGGATGAAAATAAAGTGTTTAAACACTTGGAAAAATTAACACTGAGAGAGCAAAGGCAAAGTAAACGCTATAAATGTCTAGAACAGACTGATTGTACATCGGTCGACAACAGAGCAAGTGTCTTAGCATTTGCGGCGATGAAGACAAATTAAACCAGGGCTAGGTAAAATATTAATTGGGTATTTACCATGATAATTGTGTACATCGCTATAGATTTTTAATTATTTTGGGTATCAATGTATTAGACAGAGTTTCATTACCGATTCTGAAAACTGACCTGCGCGTGTAGAGCACAATAGAACGAAAGACCGGCTGGGACAGGCCATTCCGTTAACAATAGAACATGTTACATAACGCATACCGTGCCGTCGTGTTGTTTACGCAGCATTTGACAAAAATTATGATTATTATATTATTTCGAGCTAACTTTTATAAAAATAGTTGTTATTATCGACATATACCGCTTTGAGATTATAAAGAATTATAAAATTTGTTTGAATATATTTATTGATGGGAAATATTATTTAATTAAATTACATTAAATAGATACGTAAAAATTATGATAAATTAAAATAATAAAAACTGTTGAAATACTACCACATTTCAGATCTACTTGATCCGAATTCCGCATTACGTGCATTTTCAACAGTTAACATATTTTTTACATCGTATACAATATCTAATTCATCTAAAAACTTATTTTTTTATATTTTTCATTAATTTTTTTTACAATTAAATTATTTTTACTTATAACACAATTTAAATCGACGTCTTTACATTTTAATTCTAATATCTTAAAAATTAAATTACACCAATAATTTGAGCTATATGGATTTGTTCGAAGAGTGATACTTTTTTGACTAATTTTTTTTTTCCAAAAATCATGTCCTCTGTCACATTGTATCTGATATACGGTTTCAAATAGCTCGCGTAGCAATACCTCGAAATCATATCCAGAAAATGTAGCGAGCTCGTCTATTAACCATATTAATTTAGTCTTATTAAATTTCCTACTTATAATTGAAAACCACTTTGAATTATTAACTAAATGATAATTTTTACAAAACTCTCCTTTTTTTATTCGACATTCATTGCATAAAAATGAAATCGAGCATTCCACACCACATGTAGCTACAAATCTTTCCTCTAACGATTTGCCGAAAATAATGTTTAATACTTCATTAACTAAATAATAAAATAACAATGTAACATAACATAAAATAATATAATATAAAATATTCTTACATGATTCGGTATCCATAATACGGTTGGTCTTCGTTTTTTTAAAAATTATATTAATGTGAAAAGAAAAACTGATTAGGTTTTTCGAACGTGAAGTGAAAAGATTTTATATTATATGTGTACACTTATCAGGACTGATGATAATCAAAAATTAGATGTGCTTGTGAGGACTGGCGATCGCTTTGTGATTTTAATTAAAATTATTTTTATGTGTATAGATGGATGATATATAAGTGCAAACGATTCAGGTGAAATATTCGGCAAAGATGTTAGACATATTTCAGGGTATCGATATTCTACGTATTTTATCTCAGACGGAATATTCTTAAATTTAATAGTATTGTATTCTTAAATGTAACCTTCTTACTTATAAATTAAGTGAGTTGTTCTGAAATAATATAAACTATAGTTTGGTTATTAAGAAAAGTTTATTATTGCATATTTTTATATTTTATTTAAATTATATTAAGCTAAATTTCTTATTCTTTGTAGTATAAATCTAGCTGTGTCAAAATCAAAATCTAAATATGTTAATATCGTTAACGCATTCAACGTCCAATCTACGCTCATGTTCTCCCTTATGCGTTCGGAGTCTATAGTCTCAATTCTTCGAAGACCATACACTAGCTGCATGATTATATAATATTGTGTATGGCGACGGATCCTACTTTGGGAATTCAATAATTCATGAAACGTAATCTGTATCTATAATGATTTACCTTTTATTAGAAAACACGTTGTATTATTCGAAATATTTTTGTTCAAACTTACTATGCTTGTATCTTCTGGAATCGAACGATCATAATGATATTCACGCAACAACATGGCTAATACTCTGAATTCAATGTTAATTTGCAGAGACATCGATCTAATCGGAAAGTCCATTCCCTTACCCCCTCACCAGATATACGCGCTTGTAGTAACAAACGGTAGACCTCTCTCAAAGGGGTATTTATGCGGGGAGTAACATTATTTTCGTTTATCTCACTAAGTATAAATTAAAAATATAAACATATATGTATATCAATATAATTTAAATATTATAACTTACCCATTGAGGAAAATGTTCTCGTTTGCTGTAGTAAATCCAGTAGGTGTTGGTAAACGGTTATCTTCGTGAATACGACACATTTTCAATTTTCAAGTAAAATAATATTTTAAAACTCCTAATAGCACTATACGACTGGTCAAGGTTATATAACACGACTGGATAATAAATTTATTGGGTCTGAAATATATAGTCTATCTAAAGATTTATACACAATGGTTGTTCAGTGAAACCTTTGAAGAATAGATGCTGACATACCGGGAATTGTATGTTACCCGGTGATATAAACGATTTTATTTTCAAATATTATTAAATGAAATTTAAGAAATAATATAAACGTTGTATGGTTATAAAGAAAATTTATTATTACTATATATATATTAGAATATTTTTATTTTACAATTGTTTTTTTGAACCTTCATATGCATCCATATGACGATTCATCTCTTCATCATTACCGTCTTCGCCCCAATTATTCTCGTACGCATTCATGAGTTCAATCAACTGTATGTCATACCCGTCATCGGATCCATCCGGGAACAAATCGTTTCTCACTCTAAGCACAATCGGTCTAGGCGTTGTCTCCGCGAACATGTCGGGTGAGGATGGTTCGGACGGAATCGGCGACAAAGATCGAAAAGGGTCCTGAGATGGCCGTGGTAGTAATGGTGTTGCAGGTGAATGAATTGGTGAAAACGCACGATACCAAATACCTATCTGCGACTCTCGGTGAGTGGAGTACCCACTATCTTCGGATGCAGTCTAAATAATAAATAATATTAACTTTATTTGTGTATTTCATTATTTTAAAATTATAAACTTACTATGGCCTCATATCCGTTTTCGTCGTGTTCGATCATTATTTGAGCATCATCTTCGACTGGTATCTCCTCTAGAATCCTTCTATATTCATAGCCGCCAAAACTTGGTGTTGAATTATTAGACATCTATAAATCGGATTGTTTATTTATAAAATTATTTATGAATAATACAAAAAAAAAATACTTACATTACTGAAGTCTGTAGATAAAGTATTCAAGAACGAAATAATAAAATATTTGTTTCGCTATAAACGTATCTGAATAAATCTAATAGTATACTGTGTTGGTAAAAAAATTGTGTTGCGTTTTATAACACGTCTGGTTTAAAACTCATGTGATTTTAAAAATATAATCCACCAAAAGATTTATACACAATGGTTGTTCAGTGAAACCTTTGAAGAATAGATGATGACATACTGAGAATTGTATGTTAGTCGGAGAAACACACAAAATTATTTTCAAATATTATTAAATGAAATTTACGGTGGTGGCTCGAATACATGTACAATAATATGCTGCGTGTACAATAATATGGTGCATGTACAATAAAATGATAAGCGTAATTGATAACATGATAACCATGACGGCGGCGAAAAATACGTCATGTACGTGTGGGAGCGGGTGGCGGCGGCAAAAATACGTCATGTACGTGTAGGAGCGGGTGGCGGTAGGGGGGTGTCGCTCAGCAAAAATACGTCATACACGTAGTGGAGCGGGTGGCGGTAGGGGGGCGTGTCTCAGCGGCTCAAGGCTCAAGGCTCAAGGGCTCAAGGGCTCATACATCAGAACTGTCCAAATCATACTACTATGGGCGCAACTAGGGGGGTGCTTGGGAGTGCTTAGCACTCCCAAATTTTCTGTACCGATTTTTTATATTATCGGTAACAGTAACACTTCTGATTTTATAAATAATAATTAGTTGACTGGTAAAATTGGTAAATTATTAAAATATTGTTTTTCTAATTTATTTTAACCTCTAATGGTCAATGAAAACATCAAATGCGTTTATTAAATTGGGTTTATTACCTATTAAAATGTACTGTATACAGTGTACACAATACGTAGAATCGATAGCCAATAGGTTTTATTTTTTCCGAGATTCCCGACCAACGCTCAACAACCGCCGTTAATTTTGTAGTGATTTTTAATATTATTATTATTATTATTATTATGTGTAATAATATAATGTGTTATCGCTGTGCGTCGTGCAGACCACGGCGACAGTATTAAGAAGTATTTATTAACAATCTCTTTTTATATTGTTCAATTTACTTTGTTTTATTTTTTATTATTTTGAATATATTGTTTTCGGCGTACGTCGATCGACGATTAGATTGGTCATTAAAATGATAAGATATATAAAAATAATAGTTATAATAATAATGATAAGATGTAATTCCAAGATTGGAACAAAAGTCCTAAAAGTGTGATAACAACATTGGAGAAAGTATTTCTGATAATAAAATTTTGTCTGATAATGAATTTTATTAATATCTGATAATTGATAAATCCACGGATATATACAATCAAGGTTAATAGAATATACAGGTTGCCTCACAGTCGTGTAAACAAAACGTTTCCCCCCGTACTGTTCCTTGTCTACTGACGTCATTGCCGGAACATTCGACGGCCGTATAATACCGCCGTATATACTTTTTTAATATTTTCAATAGTATTATTAATAATAATTAGTTTTTTACATACTTTCTTTTCATTTACATTTATGATTTTGATTACTTAATTAATATTTATTATTTATTTGATTTAGCAACTACTTAACTAGATAAAAAGCTATAATTTTTTAATACAATTGAATTTACGAAGTTTTGCCAAGTTTGGTGGCATTTCACGATGTTAATAAAACAAAATTAATGTTTTATATTTATAAATAAGATTGAATATTAATTATTAGGTCTACGATTTGACACAAAAAAAGCTAAAAATGTTTAATAATTATTAATTAAAAATTCCTGTACACAATATATTATGCAGTTACAATTTAAAAAATGACCTGAAACTCAAAAAAGTTAATAAAATATGCATAATTAAACTATTTATTTGAACTCGTAGATGACCAAATCACATTTTGTGCTTGTAAAGCTTTATCCTGTATATCATAAAATAAAATGCAAAATCCTATTTTATCCCTAATATTAAGTAATATAATATTAAATATATAAATTATTTACATCATGATAGTTAAATATCTAACATAGAGGGTTTGGTGTTTATTATTTATAATTTTGTTAGTGTTTTCAAATAAAAATATTCTCTTTAAACAAATTCTTTCTGAAACATGTTTTTTACTTGCCTAACGTATCTTAATTGAATAGTAGTACAAATGTTGTGTAGGTAAAAATCAATGGCTCATAATTATATGATATCATTTACAGAACTATCAATAAATAAATTAAGAGAAGGTAACCAAAAAATCAAACTGCAAATTGTTTTCATACATAATTAATAATGTTTTATAATAAATACAATTTATAACATTTTACTCTTAAGTACATTTTAGTTTCTTAGTAAAAAAAAAAATACATTTTATTTTAATTATGTCATAATTCTTTGTAACTTTTGTAGCCTTAGTAATTGTGTTCTTGCTTTTTTTTTTCCTATTAATGCCTGATGAGTTTTTGTGATATATTTCATTCGAATGAAAATTCTTTGTCTTACATATGACCGTATAACTGGATAATACTTCTCTTCAATCTCTATTCTATTAATTATTTTTTGTGTAAGCTGTTTTATGACATTTGGTCCTTTAGGGATTTTCTGTTTAGTTAATTTTCAAAAAGTTTTTCTATTCTAAAAATTTTTGTTTTAAAATAAATACTAGGAACTATCAGACCTCCATACGATAGATGTTCAATCCATGTCGGTAATTGGTAATTGTGATCACGGGAAGTATTAAGTTGTGTTGTGGTGCAGCCAATTTCAGGAAACTTCTTTTTATGCTTCTTAGCTATCCACCCAGCTAAATATTCGACTGCATCTTGTGTCATTTCATTTAAATCTTCAGACTCGTCCTCAATACTTATGTCATCATCTGTATCTGTATCTGTGTTTATGTCTTCATTATTTTCATTGTCTGTTATTTGAAAATTGATTTGCTTAAATGTTTTTGCCACCATAAATTCTTCTTGGTTGTAATCAGTAGTATTGGAAGAGGTCGAAACAACACCCGGATTTTTACCTAATATGATCATCCTCAATCTGTATAGAGCATTTAAAGGTGAAGGATGATCATTTAGACCGCCTCTTGTACGTAGTTGACTGAACAAATTTTCTAGCACATCTTGGTTGACTTTGGATGTTAATAAATATTTTAATCCATGTTCTTGTAAAATATTGAGAAGTTTCTGAGTTCCACTGATGTTCATTAACAGAGCTTTTTGAAATAGCTGAAGATTGCTTTTATTCGTGCATCTCATATTAAAAATTAATTCATATACTTTATTTAAGAGTGCATTTTGTTCCCCTAAAAATAGACCATATGGAGCTTTGAATGGAGTTTGATTGTCATTAGGATGAGACACATTGGATGTATCAAACCAGTTGTTGATTAACTCTATAAAATCAGCTGTGTCGTTGTTTAATTTTTTATCAGTTATAGGTTGGTAATGGTTGAGTGCTGTTGAAGTGGTGTGAGAAATAAGTTGGGTAGCTAATTTGACTTTTTGTCTTTGAGATCCTTCACATGTTAAGTGTTCTTGTGAAAGCTTATGACACACTCTGAGTTCAGTAGATGTCATTGAAACTAATGCTTCCAATGGTTGTTTGTTGATTATTTTGCCTCCTAAATTGAATCCAGTGTCCAAAAGCCAGTTTCGAACAAGTTTTAATACATGAGGAGCATCAGGAATAAAAACTATGTATCTTCCATTTGGAATACAAAAAACTGGTTGATCATAACTTATGTTCAATGTTCTCCATAAGCCAATATTCCCACCTCAACAGTCACTGGTGCAACATATAACTTTAAACCCTATTTAGTCAAGCTCATTGATAATGCTAAATAAAATGTCCTTTGTCATTTTTTTATCAAAATCAACGTACACAGGCTGCTTCCAGGGTGATGCTATACCTCGGGCCATAACTACCTGCATCTGATTATGAGGTCCTATAACTTCATCTTGAAGAGTATCATATTCCAACGTACTGCATACTTTAACTTCATCAAACATGAGGACAGTTAATTTCTGGTAATCCTCCAAACTATTACCATTTAGTTCCATTATCTTTAAGACATCATGAAGAATACCGTTTCTCATGCATATACCTTTTGTCCATCGTTGAAGAGATGACAGTCCTTTGCAAAAAAAAATAATAAAAATAATATTATTAAAAACATGTTTTCTTAATATTTAATAAGTGAATAACATATTAATATATTTAAATTTGATTTACCTGGAAGTGGGTAATGCAGTTCACTTTTGACAAACACATATGCTCGCTTGCTAAAATATCTTAATGTGAAGGCTTTTGATATTTCTTCTCGTGTCCAATGCACCTGTTTTTTCTTTTTCATCAAAAGATCTAATTGATTTGGAGTAAATATTGTTGACAAGTATGATTTTGCTTTACTTTCAATAGCAGTAGTTTTATTTTGAGTGAGAGTTGTTATTAACTTTGAAGAAGATTTTTGTGATTGTGTGAGAGCTGAATTTAAAGTTTTCAAACGTTTTTGAAGAATTTTCATGCCATGTCTGAGATTTTCATGTATTTTTTTATAATCTAAATCAGAGTTTTTGTATGATAAAAGTTCAATTTTCAATTTTTCATTCTCGCTTTTTAAATTTTAATGATTTTTGTATAACTCGTCAAACATAATTTTATAATTTGGTTCCAAAGTTTGATCATTTTCAGTGAAAGCTTCATCAAACATAACTATTGATGTGTTTGGTTCTGTGTTAAGAGAAGTAGCAATTAACTGATCATGAGACTGTAACAAAAATAATTAGTAATTAATTTCCTACATTTATACTTAACTAGAGGTTTATGAAAAAAAATAGACTTTTACTATTCATAAATACAAAATTTGTGGGTACTGGTTTGTTATAGCCCCGCCACTCAGGTTTGTTATCACCCCGCCATTCACTTAACAATAAAAAATTGATTTATGATAATATAAAACAGTGATATAATTATAAATGTTTATATATCATCAATAAATAAACATTTTTAATTATATTACAGTATTATATTATTGTTATTCAATTTTTTATTTTTATGTGAATGAGGGGGGGGGGGCGATAACAAACCTGAGTGGCGGGGCTATTACAAACCAGTACCAATTTGTGTAAATTTATTCCAAAATTATGTAATAACATTTATTATGTTATATTATAATAGATAGGTATAATACCTCTTTTATTGATTTTGCTTCCATTCTACTTTGGCGTTCTAAAGCAGATAGTGATGTAGTAGAAAAACATGTTGGTAAGTTCAGTGTTGGTACAGAACCAGGTTTTAACCTTCTAACAGGTTTACTACCCATAAGTTCAGATTTTAGATCACGAACAAAGTCTTCCGATTTAAAATGTTTGGAACAAATGTAAGATTTGCTGTGATTCCAGGCGTCTTCCCGTTTACATTTTTGCGTCCATATTTTCTGGACATCAAGATCTTTTGGAAACCTAAAAATTATAGTTTAATTAACTAACAAAATAAAATAAACACAAATGGATATGTTAATATTGATATAGTAGTATAATAAAATTGGTAATCGGTCAAAAGGTCCGAAAGGTCCGTTTTAATTATAATTATTTTTATACATAATTTGTGTTAATACCTAGGCGAGTACCTAGGTATTTTAATTTATATTTATTTAAAATGATTTTTAACTTTTTTATTAATTTTATGTAGGTATTTTAAATAATTGTTGACTTTTTTTATAATATTTTGTACGTTGGTAGTTCTTACAAGTTACAATATCTGGTTAGTGTCTAATAACACTAACCGGCGGAATTTCATGTGTTAACCAATAGAGTTCTATTGGTTAGTCTTAACCGGACATTGTAAGAACTACGTAAAAAATATTATAAAAAAAAAGTATCATTAATGTTATAAAAATTAATGAAATAGGTACCTGTGAAACGAAATATCAGTCATTCCAGTTTTTTTTGTTTTTCCGGAATACAAATCGCATGTTGCAACAGCACAATTACAACCACCACCTCTTGCACTAATTATAATTTATATTTGTATATATAAAAACTGAAAAATATGAATTTCGGAAAAAAAACCTCGCAATTACTAAAAAAATGACAGCTAGTGAGCATAAACAAAATGCAAAACACGTGTAAAACACGGCATGAATCACGTCGGTGTTCCGGCAGTGACGTCAAGATCGTATTTCCCCCACTCCCATTTTTTCATAAATTCCGAAGTGAGGCAACCTGTATATTCTATTAGCCTTGATATACAATAACTATTGTACATATATATGGGTAAATCGTGGTTTATGAATTAAGATAATATAAGGTTTTATACATAATATGATAATTGATAATATACCTGCCAACAGAAAGTCCTACTCAAGCAACTTCAACAAAGTTTGCCTAAAAATGTACATATTCTTGAAAAAGTATCATTAATTTCTTCAAGGTCAATAAAGAACCAATAACACCTTTAGCTGAACTTTTTCAGTTTGAACCAAGAATAATTGACAAAATTAATATACAATAAAAAAAAATATAAAATATAAAATGGCTTCAAAGAGATAAAACATCTTGTTTTTGGAATGAAGTATGTAACTATAGAGATACCAGTGAAACAAACCCATTTGAAGAACTCTGCTCATTAGCAATGTGGTTACTAGTTTTGCCATGGTCAAACGCTGATGTCGAAAGATTATTCAGTCAGATGAATTTAGTTAAGACAAAACTAAGAAATAGAATGGGATCTAAATTGCTGGATTCTATTTTAACAATTAAAAGTGGATTAAGAAGGTAAAACGTTTGTTGTGAGAACTATTCATTACCAACTAATGTCTTAAAACAAATTTCAATGCCTAGTGTCTTAGGACAAGAAGAAGACATGCTCATAGATGATCACTTGGATCTCAATATACTTTAAATACCTACCTACTACCTAGATACCTATATGTTTATTATTTTTATTATGTTTATATTTATAATATTTATTGATGAAAGATTCACCTACCACCTTATTTTGTTGTTTTAAATACTTAGGTTTCATTTTCATGTTTTAAGAATGTATTAATCTAGTCTTCTACATAATATTATATGAAAGACTGACATGTTGTATACATATGAATCTTTGAATTATTAATTATTATTTATTTTTTTTTGGTTATAATATTTATTTAAATTGTTTTTGTAATTGAAATACCTACCTAATACAGTAATATCTATGCTAATACCTATAATTGTTCTACATTTATTGTAAAATTGTAATCACAATAATTGTGATAACAATATATTTTATATTTTTAATTTTTATAATTTAATATGCATTACATACATTTAATTTTTTGGCACAAAATTAAAAAAAAAATAGTCATTTCTAGCTTTTTTAAATATTTTTTGGCCTTTTATAGCTTATACCGAAAAAAAATTAATTTAGCCATATCTAGCTTTTTTTGTCTACCACTAAAACTTATTTTATAGTCTCGGAAATGGCAACACTGCCCGTCAGTGGTCAGTCTGTCTGCACTCGCTCGCCGAGTTGGGCATATTGTTATAAATAAATATATTCTGTTGTGTTTATGAAATTACAATTATTATTTTATTTTCAAATTATACATTCATTCTGACAAACATTTTAACGAAGGTGACCACTCTCCTATCAATTTTATAATGACAGCAGTCTGTACTATGTAGATATCTGATTTTGTTGCCACTTGCCACCGCTCCGTTAATAAGTTTAACGAGGAGAGAGTGAAGAGTGTACTGTTGGCATAATACAAAAATTAATAATAGAATTCAATATATTATAACAACGTATTAATAATACGACGTTATCGAATACGGATTTAAAAATTATTTATATACGTCTTGTAAACAATATTTCCATTTGGGTACAATAATACGCCATACGGGCCTGTCATTCACCACTATAGTCTATAATATTGTTTTATTTAATTTTGTACTCTCTTGTAAGTTAGTTGGTAGGTACTTGATGATAAAAATATAGACACCACATTATAGTTATTTTACATTTGGCTGCGTGTTGCGTGTATATTTTATACAATTAATATACAATGTACACTTGCACAATTCACATCGTGATTATCGGTCCTGCCACATTTTAGATCAGCCGAGTTAACGATTGACGATTGTACGTATAACATACTACATTGTCGTATTTTTGTTTTGACTCTTGGACTCTATTTAAAATAAAATGTTTAGTATTTTTAATAAAAATAAAACGAATTCTCGTGTCACCACTAAAAATCCTAATTCGACGAATGACCAACTTCTAGAGGAAGATAACATTGATGATCCCATTATTCCATCAATCAATAAAATAAATGTAGTTGAACACAACTGCAATGATTTGGGAAACATAGAAACTGGACCTATGCGCCCCATACTGACAGTAAGTGGATTAACTATTTGTGCTTATTATGATTTATTTTTAAAGTACCTAAGTATAGATTTATGATTATAATATTATATGCTAAATATTTTAAATATGCATGTTTTAAGAAATTACACTTGTTTATTTTTATTTGACACATTTTTTTTCAATTTGATATTTAGAAAAGGTAGTAATTTATTGTGTATAATAATTTTATAGGCAGGTATCAAATATTAATTTTATTTTTTTTCAGGCATATCCAACAACAAAATTTGGTTCTCAGTTTAGGTCATTCAGCAGTGAATATTTCAATACATATAAGTGGCTTGAATACAGTATTATGTGCGATGCAACATTTTGTTATGCTTGTCGGATGTTTGGTAATAAAAATATGTAAGATACTTGGACAACAATAGGATTTAATAACTGCCAAAAAGTAAGTTTAAATAATTAATTTGAATAGATTTAATACTTCTAAATGTTCAACTTGTGGGTTAGATTGACTAGGGAAGTTGGAAGTTAAAATCGTACATACATAAATAAATAAAGATTTATTTGATTTTGAAAATTAAATTGTATACTTACTGTGTTATTTTATATATTATATAGCTTTCAGAAAGGTTGAAGAAACATAATTCTTCTAAGAGCCATTTGACATTTGTTTCAAAACTGGCTCTTAGTATATCAGCTAAAAAGTCTGGAAGTGTACTATCACAACTGTCTGCTGCACATCAAGAAGAAATTAAGCAAAATCGAAACTATATGTGCCATATTATAGATATCATTTTGTACCTCAGTAAACAAGGAATGGCATTTCGAGGCCATTGTGAAGAAACTACTTCACTTAATCAAGGTAATTTTTAAAAATAATATTATATTAGCATTTTTTTAATTACAATTAAATACAAATATAGAATTAAGTTTTGAGCTTAGCAAAATAAACATTAGCTTACAGTATAGGATTAATTTTTTTTTTTTTTGATTTTATCTTTAGATTTATATTTACTTATTATTTAACTATTTAAAAATAAAAATTAATAATTAATTTTAAGGTAATTTCAAAGAGTTATGCAACATATATGTAAAATCAGTACCTGGATTTCAAAATATGCACAACCGGCATGTTAATTATACTAGTTGGAAAATCCAGGTTGAAATTATTCAATTATGCGCCGATGAAGTTAATGAAATTATTGTAAATGAGGATTCTTCTGTTGGATTTTTTGCTCTGATGTGTGATGAAGCAAGGTAATTTAATAATATAGTCTTGCATGTAGGATTAATATTTAATATTCATTTATTTTTAGTAAAAACTTAATGTTTTAGATGCCATAAAGAAGAGAAATTATCTATATGTATTAGATACACAGTTGAGTTAAATATTCATGAACGGTTTTTAGGGTTTGTTGATGTGTCTAGTGGTCAAAAGGCAGACCAGATTGTAACAACCATATTTGAATTTTTTAAAAAACAAAAAAATAGTCTACAACATGTAAATATTGTAGCACAGTCATATGACGGTGCCAGTGTAATGTCTGGTCACTTAAATGGTGTACAAACTAAAATAAAAGAGCACCTACCAACTGCCGTTTACATACATTGTATGGCACACCGTTTAAATTTAGTTGTTGTGGATGTATGTACATCAATTAAGGTATAACATTTAGAATTTTTTATTAAATATATTAACAAACAGTATAATATTATGTATTTAAATTTTGATTTAGGAGGCTCGTAATGTATTCAATACCCTTGAAGTGGTATATGTTCACTTTTCAAAGCCTACAAACAATATTAAATTATGTGAAGTACTGAAGTACAAACGAAATTAGGTTTGAAAAAAGGTTCTATAATGAACGAGCGTCTAGAGACAGCACAAGAGCAAATATCTTATCAATTATCATATCGTATTTCTTATCAATTATCGTAATATTATAATAGTTAAAAAATTTCAATACACAAAACGTTTTTTGAAATATGAATAATTTGTTGGAGATTTAATATATTATTCAAATATGTTTGAGTGCGCACATTGTAATTTTAAATTTAGCAAAAAATGCAATTTAATTAGACGTATGAAATTACATCTGGAGGGACGCACTATTAAATCTTCAAAACCATTAACAGATACAGATATTGAATTAAATATTATTAATATGAATTTTGTTAATTTTCAGGGTAAATATACTACTTGAATTTTTCACTATCTAACTTATTTATGAAATTAATATTTTTATTTACCTAATTATTTATAGAGTTTGAAGAATGGAAATCCAATGAGGAGGTAAGTTCTTCGTCGCGATTTGTTAAAAAAGGGGACAAGATTTAACAAAGATAAAACTGTAGCCACGAGTGTTTATTATTGTCATCGTTCTGGAAAGTTTTCAAGCAAGGCTACTGGAAAACGTGCAATGAAAATTATTGGTTCATGTAAAATAGGCAAGTTTCAAAATCAGTACCTAATATACATTAATCAATTACTGAAATTTGTAATTATGTTTATCTGTTGTATATTATCGTGATTTTTTTATTGTTTTATGTGTTGCTTGCTGTTAATTGATCTTCAAGTCAAGTCGTTGGTGTTTGTGGAGTGGATTATCTGAAATAGTTCATCTCTTATGATATAATTATAAATTATTATGTACCTAATGTAAAATATTAAAAAATTATTATTGTTTGTACAGATTTGTTTTCATTATATTATTCTAAGATGACAAATTCCATCTATTGTCTATCTAATAACTAATTAATTTATATTATGTTTTGTATTTAATTGATTTTAATGGGTAAAGTGGTGCACACTAATATAAATAGGGGATACCACCCACCTATCCACCAAATAACTAACATTTTTTAACCAAGCTTCAATCAAGCAAAATCAAGGAATGTACCAATTAAAAAGGCTGAAGATGTCTTGAAGCTAATTAGAAACGATGATGCGCTTAGTCAAATGTTACCGGAGTTAAAAAAATTATTATGCATAATGTTGGTAATACCAGTGTCATCATGTACATCCGAAAGATCTTTTTCCGCACTACGCAGGCTTAAAACATACATTCGATCTACCATGAGTCAACCACGATTGAATGATATTTCCTTACTTCATGTCCACCATGACGAAGAATTAAATTTAGATATTGTTGCAAACGAGTTCATTAACAATTCCAAAGTTCGGAAAAATACATTTGCTATATAAAATAAAACTTTCAAGAATAAATTGTCATGTTTTAAATTTGTTTTTGTTTTTGTCTTCTGAATATTCATAGCACTTATATTATTAAAATGTTATAAAAATAACTTTTATAGATAAAATTATAACATACAATGACTAACTATGTATTTTAGTGATTGTATAACAAACAATGTCAAAGAAAATAAAAATGGAAAAAATGCAAGTAAGGTAAAACTGTACACGAGTACACAAAATAGTGAGCCCCCCATGACATTTTCATAACCTGGCGCCCCTGATGAACAATAAGTTCATATTCAATTATTTTTAATTATTTGTAAATGACAACAATTTTCATTTCATATTTATGACTTATTTTAAATTTTTAATTGATTTTTGAAATTAACCCTAATTTTAAGGTAATATAATTATTTTGTTTTATGACGATACAGTGCTGATTTAAAATGTGATTTAGGTATAATGTTTATGTAATATATATTAACTGTAATTAAAATAATATGTCTAAAATTACAATAATTGTGATAAATATTGTCAATTATAATATGTGTAGTCACGTATTGGACTATTACCTAATAATGTAGGTATAATATATGTGTTAATATAATTATTAATCTATTATTTTAAATAATTATTATCATAATTTATCTTGAATTTATATAACAAAATCTATTTTAAATCTATTATAATGTCTTATTTTTGTATAATTGTAGTGCAGCAGACGCTGAATAGACATTTTTATATTACTGTAACATAATACAAATACTTTAAAAAAGTATAATTAATATTTATTTATTTTAATTCATAAAATAGTATAATCAATTCTCAATTCTATTTAATAGTTATTTATAAATGTTTTTGAGATATTCGAATACTTAATAACTAATAAGACTGACTGTTATTCATTGATTTATATTACGTCTCATAACATGCTTTATTATAAATTATTTATATTGTATTATTAAACTCGTTATAATTAATTATATTTTTATACTACTAGTATTATGAATATATTATATTATAAATAAAAATATAAAATACCTTTTTCTAGTCCCCATGGGTTAGTAGTTGCTACTTGCTATTCGATAAACCGCGATATCCTATATATATATAGATATATAAACATAAATATTTATCTATATAAATATAGATATTTAAATAATTTTCATATATTTTTTTAAGTTTCAATGTTTGTATGTTGGTAATAGATTTGATGGAACAATTTTTCGGTCCGAGCTGTTATCAATTTCCGGACAACCTTAATAAGATATTTGCTCTTGTGCTGTCTCTAGACGCTCGTCTATAATGAGGGTTTGCGATACTCCTTGGGTTTGTCGGTTCAAAAATTGTAAAGCCATCATTGAAAACTATGTTGCTATTGTTGATACACTTAAGATCGAAATTGAGGATCAAGCTGATAAGAATGTGCCTCAAGCAATAGGTAATTGTTATTTTCAACTGTATAAATACAAATATTTATTTTCTCTTCAATAGTTTAATTATTAAAAATTGTTGATAATAGGAATTCTTACTTCAATAGGAAGAAGTGAATTTATTATTTTAGTTTTTATTCTTCATGAGGTATTAGCTATAATAAATGTATTAAGCAACCAACTACAAAATACTGACACTACATTAGGAAAGTCAGTAAGTATTATTAATGGAGATATATCAACATTCAAAAGCCTAAGATCTGATGAGTCGTTTAGTAACCTTTGGACAAGAATTGAACAATTTTCTGAGGAAAATGAAATAGATCTTCAAATTCCAACCACAGGTATAATTTTTGTCTTGTATATTTAACTGTATATAAAAATTTATAAAAACAAGTTATAGCTTGATAGATACCTATTTAATATGTTTTGTTTAGGATCAAAACGTAAACGAAATCATCCAAATAAATTGAACGATTTTGCTTTATTTACAAATACTAGTGCTCAACATGAACCAGTAGATAAGGATATTGCAGTTAATGTTTATTGGAGACAAACAGCTTATATGCATGTAATTGATCAAGTGATAACTAATTTAGAAAAAAGGTTCTCAGCTGAAAGCTTACAGTTAGCAATATCAATAGATAACTTTTTAAGTCTTGATTTTGAAAATAGCATGCTTTTTATAAACCACTATAAAGTAAATATAAATTATAATATTATGAAAATATAAAATTGTGTAATCCCATTATATTTTATGCAGGACCTTTTAGGAGTATGCATTAATATCTTAAAAGCAGAAATAATTGTTCTAAAAAACTGTTTACCCACTAATTACAATTTTGAAGACATAAAGAAAATAATAAATAAGAATGTTTATCCAAATTTATATAAATTGATTCAAGTTGCTATCACAATCCCTGTATCATCAGCTACGTGTGAAAGATCTTTTTCAGCCATGCGAAGAGTGAAGAATTGGCTTCGAACAAGCATGGGACAAAATCGATTTACAAGTCTAGCTTCAATATGTATTGAAAGAGACATTACAAATAACATTAATAATGAAAAAATTCTAAATAAGTTTGCATCAACTAATAATAGAAAAATTAATTTATTGTAATATGAGCATTATTATTTAATAAATTTATATTGTGATATGCTAATTTTTTTTTTTATGTTGAATTATTTAATGATTGTAGGGTGCGGCATAATGAACTCCCACATTTCCGAAGTGAATTAAAAAAAAACGATACAAGATAAAGAAAAAAAATTTTTATTTTTAAAAACTATATTATATAAGGTTTTTTTTTAAATTATTTTTTAAAAATTATATGGTCTAAATGATTGCCTTGACGAGCAACGCACATATGGAGCCGTTCTCGAAAGTTCTCCATCACTTTCGCCAGCATATCGAGTGGAATCGCGGAGATTTCTTGACGGATGGCCTCTTTTAGTTCTTCAATGGTTCTTGGTCGATGTTTGAAAACTTCAGCTTTGAGGTATCCCCATAAGAAATAATCACATGGGCTCAAATCAGGGGAGCGAGGAGGCCATGTAATGTTTTCCCTTAAGGAGATCAAGCGACCAGGAAACATTTTTTGCAATACAGCACGAGAACAACGGGCTGTATGAGCTGTGACCCCATCCTGTTGAAACCAGAAGACATTATTATTTTCGTACTCTTCGATTTTCGGGCGTAAAAAGTTCTCCAACATCTCGCAGTACCGATTGGAAGTCACAGTAACTGTAACACCACCCTCTTCAAAAAAATAAGGCCCCACGATGCCTACCGAGGACAAAGCACACCAAACTGTTACTTTAGGACTATGAAGAGGTCGTTGGTGTATTTTTAGAGGGTTTTCAGCAGCCCAATAACGAAAATTTTGTTTGTTCACTGTGCCAGAAATGTGGAAATGTGCTTCGTCGCTACTCCACACAATACCGTTGGGAGGCACAACTGTAAGGATTGCATTACAGCAATCTTTTCGTTTTCCCCAATCTGTTGGACTTAATTCCTGAGTTACCATAATCTTATATGGGTGTAATTTAAGATCACAGTGCAAAATTCGCCTTACCGTTCGATCCGATATCCCGAGAGCAGAGGCATGTTTCCGAGCAGAACGCGACGGAGACTGCTCTATCGATGTTCTTACTGCGGCAATGTTTTCCGGTATTCTTACGGACTTGGGACGTCCAACCGGTTTTTTAGGCATTGCAGATCCCGTTGCTCTTAAATTTTGTACCCAATTCAAAATCGTTTTCCGATCAGGGACACTTTCGTTTGGATTCAAACTGAACCGAGTGCGAAATGCTCTCTGTGTCGCAATCACACATTCAGCGTTTTTGAAAAATGCCTCAATAACGAAACCACGTTGTTCACCAGACCACGGCATGGTGACGACAAAAACCTTATTAATAATCTAATCTAGCGAAATAAACCACTTTAATCTAATCAGTTTAATTACGCGCTAATGATTATTTGAAATATGGGAGTCCATTACGCCGCACCCGTATAAAAACATTAAATTTGTATATACATAAAATAATTTTGCCTAAAACAAGGGGGAGGGTTCTCGTGTTGTGCTTTAGATTTTAGCACTCCCATAAATTTTACCCTAGTTGCGCCCATGATAACGATACAAGGCCAATAGTTTACTTAGACGAAACATGGGTAAACCAAAATCATACGCGAGGACACATATGGCAAAACTCCGACAACACCGAAGGATTAAAAGTACCTATTGGAAAGTGCGGTCGGCTTATTGTGTGTCATGCTGGTTCACCTTCATTTGATTTTGTCAAAAATTCAAAACTGGTTTTTCGTTGCAAGTCGGGATCGCATGCTGACTATCATTCTTAAATGAACGCCACCGTTTTTCAAAAATAGTTTATAGATATGTTGGGCAATTTAGAAGAACCTTGTATAATTGTAATGGACAATGCCACATACCATTCTACCTTAACAGAAGAATATCCTTAGGCAAATACTCGAAAGGCAAATGTACAAAAATGGTTACAAGACAAATCGGTAGACTTTTCTCCAGTAGAGACATTAAGCGAACTACGGGAAAAAGTCAAATTGACGATGCCAAAAGAAAAAAAATATAAATTGGACGAAATTGCACTTCAAATGGGCCATGAAATGGTAAGACTTTATTATTATTACAGTCCTTACCACTGCCAATATAACCCAATTGAATTAATCTGGGCGCAAGTTAAGGGTAAAGTCGCGGAAAAAAATAACACCTTCAAAATGGCAGATATAGAAGTGTTAGTAAATAGTGCTTTAGATGCAGTCACAACAGAAGATTGGGCAAAATGTGGCGACCACTGCGATAAAATTCAAAAAGACGATTTGGTAAAAGAAGGATTAAGAGATGAAATTTTGGAGCCTATTTTAATGACAATTAATGCCGACGACAGTTCTACTGACGAAGACGATGATGAAGACGATATGATTAATTAAAAAAAATGTATTTTATGTATTACTTGTGTTATTTGTATTTTATTATTTTTTTTTTTATATAATTTATTAAAAAAAATCTACATTACGTCGTTTGAAATTACTTTATAGGCGGGAAAACAGTAGGAATAGGCGGAGTAACCCTGACGAAAAACAGCCGCTAAATTTTTTTGGCCCTATCAAAATACTTGAAAATTTTATACAAAGTTCCTCATATGTTATTCTTATAGTGATTAAACAATTATAAGAATACATAGGCACAACTTTTTTTTATTAGCATTTGAAGTTCAAATATTGAAAAAAATTCGTCAAAATCATGAATATTTGCATATTATTTTGTAGTTCAAAATTCATTAAATTGTTTGTATTTATATCTAACGTTAAAAAATTCAACACTAAGTTTTCCATAAGTTTTGCTTCAAAAAGCTATAGAGAAAATTTGAAGCGTCATTATAGGAAAAATGTTTTGAGCGTTTGAGTTTTAAATTTTTATGAAATCGCGTAACGATAACGATTTATCCTCAAACAAGTCAAACGAGTTTAAATATTTGTTATACTTCAAAAGTTATAAGTCCTAGATACTTGAAAATTTCACCACTTATTTAGGTCGGAAATTGAAACCAAATGTACCACTCTGCTGTACATTAGGAGGTGGGGTGGACCTCGGACTAGGGTAGGTTAAATTTGAATGTAATGATAGGTATCATTGTATACGAAAAACGATTCTGAACGGAGATGATTTGTCAGTCTAGGATATATTATATTCAAATATTGCCAGAGTATATTCTAATTTTAAACAAATATTTTATTTTTCCATTAGGACGCATTTGCAAAAGGCATGGTTAATCAATTTTTCTAAAAACATTGCATGTAGTTATCATAATTCATAATACCTTATATTATATTTTAGATATACCTGGTATACCAAAGCATGATTGTTGACACTTTAAGACACGAGTAAAAAGGCGGACTTCGGGGGGGATATATTGTTTCTTTAAGCATTACTATCGCTATTTTAGTGAATACTTATGGAACTAGATTATATCATTATTAGTTCCAAAAGTATCCACTAAGACGGCGCTAGTAATGCTAAAAAGAAAATATTCCCTCAAACTCCGCCTGTTGTATTACATCACAGCTATAATTATAAGCCGTGTATTAATTTCATTTCGTGTCAACCCCCCACACCCTCCAACCATGTCATGAACAGTCCTGTATAAATATATTAGTTATATAATATAATATTAGTATTAATATTAGTCCGTGGTTTGAACATTATGATCTATACAGTGGTACCATAATGTCATTTAAAATTTTTGAAAATATTGTTATATTATACGTGATATATCAGTAAAAGTCACTATGCTCAAATTATTTTCATAGATATTTGAAATACACCTATAAGACGTGTATAGTATGTGTATAGTATCGTGATGTTGGGTAAAAACACAGACTATATATTATATATTATGTAGTCTGTGCCCTGTTTTAAAAATGTGCGACTAAATATTATATTAATTATTACGATGCTCTGTGAATAATAGTTGAAGTAATTGGTGCCATATTTTCTCTTCGGAACCACATGAACGACGCACGATAGAGAGATGTGAATATGTGATGATACTGATAACGCGATGAGGCTCTGACTTTTTTATATTCTTATTCGTTATAGGTATTAAATGCCTGCAATATGGCAGATACATAATTATAATTATTTTCAAGTTTTTAGTAAGTTTCAAATTCTGGTTTTGGTTAATTTGAACGTTATACTTAGTTGTTTTTATTGTATTTTGTTAATATGGTGTAATCAATTATCAAATAACCAAGTGATTAGTTTAATTTATCAACGGAACTGTTAGCATTCGAAGCCCAATGAAACGAGTTACCTTTCGTTTCGTCAAGGTATGCTTACTTTATTAATTTTAATTAGTTATAGTAGTTGTGAATTGAATATTAAATGTAGCCTGCACGTGTGATTTATTTTATTATTTTTTTTTTTTTCATGGAAATTGTTTTGTCGGAATAAAATATATTTTAACCAATGAATTTCCAACTCCAACCGATGTGAATATGTGATTATTGGCAACTTTACTATGCCTACGCATTTCAATGCAATAATTGAAATAGCACAATGTATGGTATGTATTATTAACACTGTTGTACTCTTTTCGGTGAGTACTTTTTTGGTATACCTACATTGCGAGTTACAATTTTTGACACATTTGTCTTGGACTTTTTAATACTTGTTTACTAATTAACATAATTCGCCTACATTTTCAGGTCCTATAACCCCGAGGAGGCAGATTTAAAAAAGTGTACTTATTTATTTGTGCATACGTTATGCTGGCTAACATATCTGCCTGCTTCAACCAGCAACTCATTCACAACCAACTTGTCAACCTATTAATACTAACAGGTACTATAACATTTTGTAATTTTTATAGGTAGAATTTTTTTTTTAATGATCCATGATGAATGTAGGATGTAAGAAAAAAATTAAACGATTTTTTTTTTTATTATTCAAAAGAAATCAGTGCACGGTCCTCCACCTCCATTTCATTGTCTTCTTGATTCTACAACAGAATTAGATAATATTTTGTATTTACTATAGTTTTATGAATATGAATAGTGTATATGTGATAGGCATATAGTCAAATCAGGCATTTTATTAAATTACATTTTTATATAGGTAATTTCACTATCATCACTAATGGTTTTTTTTTATATACCTAATATATAAATTAATCAGTAATAATTAATAGAAAATATTGTTACATTTTTTAATTTCTTAAAATCATTTAACTAAACATCTAGAAGACTGGTAGTGAAATTGAATAAAAAATGAACTTATTTGACTATTTGTCATTTAGTAAAATGCTTAGTTTGATTATGACATAATATATTTAATAAACTTATTCTTCAGTGTATTCACATATTCTTTAATGATACACTATTGCGGTGTTTGAGGATGACAGTTGCCCAATTTTTTTTTTTAGATTCTGAACGGAATGATTTTTTCTTTTATGAACATCAGTAATATTCAGAATTTTTTTTGGGAGAGAGTGGTTGTTTAGTTAAATTCCAAAAAACCCTTAATAAATACACATTTAATGTTTGGTTGCAAATATTTTAGATTCTGAATGTAGTAATAAACATATTTTGATATTGTGTGGTTATGAAAACCATAAATGAGTCATTTTAGTTATTTCAATTATGGGCCTCCATAAGTAACATTTTAGGGGGAGTGGGTAAAACAAAATAAATTCTTAAATGTAAGTTAATAAAGATAATAATAATATTATGATAATATTTATTGAGCTACAAGTCCATAATATTTTTTGTCCAGGGGGGCAAGTGCCCTATCTTGCCCCCCCCCAATGGGAACCCATGATTTCAATTAAATTTAATTTAATTTCAATAATTGCACTATCATATACCTATTATTTAATTAACTATAGAGTAATTTAATATTTCCTGAAGTTTGAACTTTTCTCTTGGCTATTCCACTGATAAATAAATTAAATTAAGACATGGTTTGATTATAATTAACAGGAACTTAGTATAAATATTATTGTATTTAAATATTCGATATGTGCATAGTGATATTTAAGTATTAAAAAAAAAAACTCTCAGGTCCTTGGATGTTGTTTTCTAAAATTTAAAAAATTATATTATTAAAATAATCATATTCAAATTGCACCTAGTCAGGAAACTGTTTTATTGAATTCAATAATTACCTGGTTATTTGGCCGCCACTGGCAGCACCTGCCTTTGTGAGCAACGCTGCATATATTACATTCTGATTTAAACAATAAAATACATGTTTATTATTGCTTAATCAATTAAAATTTAATATCCAATATAGCCTATAGGTATACTAACTTCTTTTTTTGTGTGAAATTGTGGCCTTTCGAAGACTTCGGCATTGACCAAAATGTTTTTTTTTACGTGTCTTACACTTTTTGAAAAAAAAAAAAATTAAATTAGTTATGTGAAATTAATCACATAGTATACTCAATAGGTATACAATATACATACTCGGTTTTGTATTTTTTTTTTGTTGATTGTCATCTAAAAAAAAAATAAAAATTAATCAGTTTGAAGTTAAATAATTTACTTTTTCATGCTTATTACTTTTTGATTCATTTTTTTTTTTGGGGGGGGGGGGGGGCAGCTGGTTGTTCTCCGTTATAATAAAAATGATTTGTCGTTGTCATCTATATAATACATAAATAACTGTATTAAATAATATATAATTTCAGAGTTGATATTGTTAATAAATTATAAATCATTTAAGGTCCACAAATTTTGAATGATGGTATTTTGTTTGGATCCGGTGCAGATGCGTACGTCTCATTTGCGTACATCCTATTTTTAGTTACAAATTTTCTCATTTGCGTACAACGTAATTACCCAGAATAACATAAATTGTCGTTTGCGTACACACTCATTTCCCTTCACACTTGGTCAGGCTTAGGACTGGCAGAATATTTTGCAATACTCTGGCTTACTTAAAAATGAGGGCGCACGAATAAATACGTTCAGTGTGTAGCTAACTCTGAATGTAAAATGTAAAAAAATAATATAATCTAATTTGACGATTATGGCCAATTTTTTGAGGCAGTTGTCTAAGTCGTTATTTTCTAAAAAGCTTTGAGTAATATGTTTGATTCTCTCGTCCAATTTTATAATTTTTTTTTCGTTTCGTCCCTTCTAAATTTAATTCATTGCGTAAAAGTTGATGGTCACTTTATGCTGCTGCTATCTTCAGTTATTTGATTAAAACCCAAATACTCGGGTGCGATCTACCCACCAGTGTTTTAAATTTATGGTTCCATCCTTCGACGATGTTGTTTGTTCGGTGCTTTTCATCGTGACAATTCCACATTTCCTTAGAAATAGTGGCGGAGTCGAGCCAGTTTTCAACAAAATAGTCATTAAATTCAGTTAGCTTTACGTCATCAGGTGCAGTACTCTGAATAATAAGCCATGCGTCGTCAATTTTATCAAGAGGAAGGTAAGCCATTGATCCACACTTCCTGACATGCATTCGAATATCTTCATTTTGTTTATATACGGATGCTAAGCCAACATCTTGAATTTTTCGCCACAAGCATTGCGTGAAGTGGAAATGGCATCCACGTAATTTTATTCCAGGAAAAATAGTTGTTAAGGCCTTCATTGTAGCTATCTCGAAGTCGAGGTGTACGTACAGTGGATTTCATCCAATTTTTTTCATTTCCTCAAAAAGCGATGGTACGTTTGTTGCTTTTTATCAGACAAAAGAGCAACAGGAAAAGCATTGCGTTCGTTAAAACTAGAGCTTACATCGATGTGAAACGTGTACAATTGTGTAAATTGCTTACTATAAGTTTTGAAAGTTCCATCTATAAAAAATTCGGAATACTTTTTCAACGCACTTTTACCTGATGCAGTAGCAAAAATTATTATTCTGCTTGTCTTGTCTATAGTTACATCCAGAACAATGAATGAAGTCCCGTCTCTCAAAGCTACTTAGTCAGCTGGTATCTTAAGTTCTTCTACGGTTTGTGGATTACGAACTGACCATCTACATTGTTTTCGGGCACGATAAAACCCAGCTTTTACTTCGTCAAATGTAGGAACTTCTGTGAAAAACTCGTATCCAGTGTCTAATAAAGGTCGTATAGAATCGTTGTAAATAGAACGAACTGGCGTATCTTCTTCACGCAATCTGTAAAAATGTGGGACACGCATAAAATACATTATAATATTACATCAAATTAATTTAAACATTTCATTGTGCATAATGAATATAATTTATATTAATTATTTATAAATATTTTATTAGTTATTATTATTTATTTAATATTAATATTTTACCTCTTGCGAGCTGTAGATAATGATTTTGCAATTTCAGTTTTTGCCACATCAGGAGTGCACTCGTGATCGGTAATGAAAAGCACATTCTCGCCTCGTGACTTTAACGTTCCTCTGCACCTTTTTTTTTTCGTTCACACACAACCAGCTTAATATGGTTCCATCTTTATTTTTTTCGATGTTGTCGGTATTGAAACCCGCTACCGTCAATTAAAGATGGCTTTTTTTTTGTTGTTTCGATTAATTCCATTATAATAAATTAAAATAAAAAAAAATATGAAAAAAATGCAGCAACACCGTTGTCCGTATGGTATACTATTCACACACTGATGCCACGTATCGTACATATCGTACGTAATTGTACGTATCGTACGTCTTTAATTCGATAAGACGATAAATAGCTTATAATATATATTTATAGGGCAAAAGTATACAAAGGGAATGCCCACATTTTAAGCTGTGTACGCAAATGCGACTATAAATCGCTCGTAGTTTGAGCTTCGATAATTGTGTACCCAACTGAGAAGAAAATCGCCGTGTACGCAAGTGAGACGTATGCATGTGCACCGACACCATTTTTGATGGGGGTAGTGGGTTGTTCTCCATTATAATAATAATGATTTATTGTTGTCATCTATATAATACATAAATAACTAAATTAAATAATATATAATTTCAGAGTTGATATTGTTAATAAATTATAAATCATTTAAGGTC
Source organism: Aphis gossypii (assembly GCF_020184175.1). Taxonomy (NCBI): domain Eukaryota; kingdom Metazoa; phylum Arthropoda; class Insecta; order Hemiptera; family Aphididae; genus Aphis; species Aphis gossypii. The sequence continues at coordinate 58,345,254 of NC_065533.1, forward strand.
CACAAATTTTGAATGATGGTATTTTGTTTAGGATATGAATAGAGTTAAGATTATAAAAATAAAATAATTAGGTATCTACATAAGATAATAAATATATTTTTAATCTAATCATCTTGATGAGATAATACATACATTTAAATAAAACTCCCTAAATAATGCTTATTTAATTTATTTTTATTATAAAATTTATTTAATTTCATGAAAATTACATTAATCATTTTTAAATTATTCATAATAAAAATTAATAATAAATTAAATATGCATTGGGGCATTGATATTTTATATTTTGTAGTTTCATTATTTCATTACTGTACAATTGTATTTCAGTACATAAAAAAATGGCTGTATAGAAAGAAACATTGATGTGTATTTATTAAAATAAGCACATTTAAATAATAACTTAATGATTGTATGATATGTGAATAATATTTATAATACCAAAAGAAGTATGTAGACAATACAGGAAAAAGTAATCTATATAATTTTAAAAGATGATCGTTGTTTTTTATTTACATATTATACAAAAAAAAGTACGTATAATGCTTAACAGTGTGTACTTAGTGAGTTAATTTAATTGTTGGCCAAGGGATCCCGTAAAGGCATTCATGACATCAGTGACAATGTCACACATATATATCTTATTGGATAATATTTTGAGATTAAAATTAGCAAAATGAATGAACGGAGTATAAAATACAAATTACTATGTCTATACTATTTTGAAACATATTTAAATCAGTGGTTTAATTTTTTTGACACTGTAAACTACTTGGAGAACTTTCGATAAGTCACAGACCACTATACATTTTAGACTTTATTTATTCTCATAGCCAAGAATCAATTTTTTACACATTTTAGAATTTAGGTAATGAATTAATAAAATATAGTGAAATTCCTTATAGCTTACATATTATAATAATAAATAATAATAATATATAATATAATATAATATAATATATAATAATAATAATGTTTGTTATTGTTCAAGTTTAAGTAAAAGTTTTACATTTATCAACAATTTAACACAAATTACTATTATTAAAAAAATGTATATTGCATTATTATTTTTATCAAAAGTAAATTAAAATTATAAAAATTAGTTGATGTGATTTTTGGGCTTGTATTTCCTTAACTAATAAAGATATAAAATGAATATAATGAATATAAAATTAAAATATTTGTTTAAATTTTGTAGGTAGGTATGGTCTGCGGACTATAGGTTGGTAGGAACTGGGAACCTCTGATTTAAATGTAATATGGTATATGTATATGACGGGTTTCAAACACATTTAGTTACAGAAATTATAAAAAGCATATTTTGTATTTTCCAATTTTATTTAGGAATTTAAATTATAATAACTTATGAATATTATTTTTAATAAATCCTACTCTACTATTTTTTCTTTTCTAACTTCAATATAATAGGTACTATCAGTGGCGTATTTTCAACATTTTTCTGGAGGGGGTCCACAGTTTATGCATAATTAAATAATTTATATAAACTATGAAAACTATATGCCTATTTCCTTTATCACACATTATATTTAGCCATGACTTGGAAACTGTTGTCAGAATACATAGAATAACAATTTCTATACTTATTACTTTACTATACTCCAGAGATATGTATAGGTTTTTTTTCTCTAGGGGGGGGGTCCAGTACCCCTGGACCACCCCCATAAATACGCCACTATAATTTATAATATAATTTATAATATAATATAATTATAATATAATATAATATAATATAATTATACTATAATTTATAATATAATTTTAATCCTGAACTGGTTCATAAAACGTCACTCCGATGTAAATTTGTTCAAGAATTACTAACGACAGCAAATCTTATGAAACATTTTTTACACATCACAAATTATATTATGAATTTAAAGAAATTCTAATTGTTTGTGTGCTAACATAGTAACATCACTTATCCAGTTAAAAAATAAAAATATTAATATAAAGTTACGTCATTACGTCAATATTGTACTTATTTTAATTTTGGTGTAGGTATGTGTGATTTTTAAAAACCGCCGTTGTTACTGTTGTGAAATATACCGTCGAATGGTCTAATTATTTTCGTAATTTAACGTGTGTGCCAAAATCGGAAGTTTATCTCTACTGATATACCTATGTCTGAAGTATCCTTGTCAATTATTATTATTATTTTTTTTAATTATCATTATCGTAATTTATTACCTGTACTCGCTGTATAATTTTACCCGTTTTCTACCAATGGTATAGAGTCAGGAAGTTCAAGTGGCAATATTACTCAATTTATTAGGACTAGATGGCTTAAAGTTGTACAACACATTTAAGATTGATGTTGTAACTGTAGACAATATTTTCAAGAAGAATATTGTGTCCCAAGAAAAAATGAAGTGATGGAACACTACAAATACTTCACTCGAAAACAGGCCGAAGGTGAACCATTTAACAAATACTATGCTGATTTGTGTGAATTAATTAAATCATGTTCATTTGGTGAAACTGGAGAAGCACTCTTGCATACACGAGTAGTTCTAGGAATAAGTGATAAAGATTTACAGTCTAAATTATTACGAGAAGACTTACCGTTATTAAAAGTCATTAAATATTGCCAAGTGGTAGAGCAAGCTGAATTAAATTGTCGTTTAGTTCAAAAAAAAATTTAAGTGTGGATCAAATTGAAAAAAAACAAGAATTGGCATTTCAAATCCAAGGAGGCAAGTACAACAAATCGTCAACAATATGCAATAAATAAAAATGAAAGGGGAAAATACAGCGAATCAAATCAAGTCAAGTCTAACAGTGCTGGGTACAAAGATCAAGATGTGGATAAGTACAACCAAAAAATATTTAATTGTTATAAATGTGGTAGTCAACATGCTATAAATAAATGTCCTGCATTTGGAAAAAATTGTAAATTATGTGGCAGGGCCTAAAATTAAGAAATTTTGCTACTGCACACCTAATACCACACCAAAATATTTCAAGATAATGAACATACTACATAATATCACTTCGTCAGTGGCGTACACACGGGGGGGGGGTGTTCAGTCCTTCCTTTTACTTTTTAAATATACGAAAATGGTTAAAAATTGTTAAATGACATATTTTGATAAATATATAAATATATATACGTATCATTATTATTATATCCCCCCTCTCCTTTGAAAATGTCTGTGTATGCCACTGCACTTTGTCGCATAATTGTTTTTGCTATTTATTAATAATTAATTATAATAAATACAATCTAAGACAATCTTTTATAAAAGTCCTTACTCCTTGATACCTATATAGCTATATGACTCAACATTTTAAAATTAAAAATTAAATAGCTTGGGTTAATATACTTACTATATTATTAAATAATTTAATTATCACAAATACCTACTTTAATAGGAACAATAATTAACAAAATATTGTACTTCAAATAATTATGTAAAATTTACATAATAATATTATTACATTGTAAATTTATTTAAAAACCAACTTTTGTACAACTTTGGTCAGAAAAAGAAATAGTTTTAGAGGCTGCAGAGAAAACCCCTGAAAACCATTCCTGTTTTACTGCATTTGGGTGTACTTTATCATGCCTTTTTTTATCTTTTAGCCAATATAACACTGCTGGGTGAGGGTCGAATTTCGACAGACATGACATATTTAGCCTTACATATAGAGAGTTGTGAATAACTTCAGGAGATAATGATAATCTCATTTGTGTTTTCAATATATTATAATAAGAAATTAGCCGTTCCACATCCGCACTATGCGGCTTTACAGCTAATATTCTAGCCTGAAACAAAAATGTTAATAATTAACTTAATATTTTATTACAAAATAAGTCTAAATATTGTTATAAAATTTAATACAAACATTATCTTTAAAATTCATACTATAAACAAAAATAATATAATTTGATGTATCTATGAAGTAAAATCAATAAATACTAGTAAAAGTGTAAAATTACCATTGCTACTGCGAGTGGTTTCCAATTTGAATAGCTTATAAGTACTTTTAGAAGTTCAACAGATAATTGTTTCCCCTTTACTTCAGAGCAATCAGCAGCTTCACGGTAGGATAGAATAAAATCCATAAGAGGAAAATCAAGGCACACTTTACGATGGCATAGTTTGAGGTCAGCATCAGTTATTTCCATTTTAATTTCTTTAAGAGCATTAACATCTTCCCACTCTGAAGAATCCAATCTATCACTCAGAAAATTTAATATTGATTCTAATGTGTCATTACGTATCGCTTCAAACCTTCTATAATCACTGACGTATAAATGGTGAATTTTACAACCAGGGTCGGACTGGCGTCAAAAGGCCCAGTCTGCAATCTGATTAAGGGGCCCTTAGATTATACTAAAAATTGTTAGCTCTACTTTTAACTTATTAATTTTTGTATTTATAAGAGGACGCCAAACCCACATGTGTTGTCTCTGTCTTATTAACATGCCTATATCATAACAAATTTGCATTCAGCAAAACATAATTTGTAAAACGTTAGCTTTAATATTAGAGTAAATTTACCTATGATCAAATTAAAGGTAAGAATATTATCTAGAAAATGACAAATGCTCAATAAATCTAATATCAATAAAAGCTTATGTAATTTTCATGTTTTAGTAATAGAATTAAACTGTAAAGCGAATTGTTGTATTTCATATGCTACCTAGTCTATCAATAGTTGTTAGAAGTGAAAATTCTCGTAATGCGTTTGCAGGTACTTCACTTATTATAAAGAACTAAAATTTTTGGACCTAAACAAATGCAATCACTAAGTAATTTTGAATTACTTATAAGTCGTTAATCTAAGCTATTTGCACAAATATCAAGTAGATAGGTGTATAATTAAAAGTTTTAATTTTAAACCTATCTGCAGTTAATGAAATATTTGGCCGTTCATCTGTTGCGAATGAATCCTAGACTCAAATTGGTAAACAATGTATTAAATTATATTATTTTTAATATCATTATATATATATTCATAATAAAAACACTTTACTTAACCTTATCGAGACCTAATATTAATTTACTTTATGAATATAAAATCAATAAGAAACCTTAAAAAATGTTTGAATACAGTTACTAAAACAAAGGCATTATATTTAATTTTAAAATATGAAAATTAAGTCTGTGGGCCCAACTAGCCAGGGGCCCAGTCCGCGATTGCGGTCCTGCGGTCCGGGCCAGTCCGACCCTGTTTACGACGTTGATCATTAATAATTCTTTTAAATAATTCTATACCTTGAAGTTTGTACTGAGTACCTTCTTCAATATTTTTAACTATTATTGTTTCTTCAAATGTATTTTCCCAACCTCCTGGTATAGCATTATTTTTTAATTCAGTCATCCGTATTTTAAATGCTTCAGTTTGATTTTGAATATCAAAAATTAAAACATTGTCGCCAAAGGTCGCCAATTACGCAATACACTATAAATAAGGGAATAAGTGAATTCTGTCCAACGGACTTCAAAATATTTAGGTAAACGAATTATAGTAAGATTATTTTCCACTGCTGTTTGTTGAAGTTCTTTTGTTCTCAACCCAGATCTATGAAAATATGTTGAAATTGATGAACATGATTCAATTAATTTTTTGATTTCAATAACATTTGCAGTTAAACTTTCCCATGCCAATGCACTTCTATGAACTGCACACCAAACTTTTAACAATGGAATAGGCAATGATTTTTTGTCTTTTTCTAAAAGTGCCCAAAGACCATTTTTTTCTCCAGTATTAATTGATGCGCCATCAGTAACAATTTATGAAATTAATGGCATTAATTTATTCCAAGGTATTACATGTTTTGTTGCTGATTTTATTGCATTATAATAACCTATAGCTCCTTTTGATTCAGGTTCATGGAAACCAATAAAAATTAATTCTGTATCACCATCAGAGTTAACAATTTTTGCCAATACGTGAATATTGTCTATTTGCATACGATCAACAGACCCATCTACACGTAGTGAAATTGCAAGACTGGTTTTTAATTTGTTGCAAATTCGATTAATATCTGATTGAACAATGCATTTTAATAAATCTCTATAACCAGTGGGATTAATGTATTGTAAATCACCACTTTGAGGTGTATACTCTTCAAACGGTTCATGGATATTTAGAGATTTTCTTTTAAGAGCTGCTACTTCTCTCGAAGGCCATGACCATCCACTAAGAGTGCCTCGTTTTGCATCGTTGAAAACTGTACACATAAGTTCTGCAATTTTTTGTGACAATTTATGGTTCTGTGTTGAAATGATTTTGTCCATTGGTGCTATAAATGATTTTTGAACATTAGATAATTTACTAAGACGGTGAACTTTTATACATTCTTTGTGCATAGTCGATGTTAAATGATTATTTAAAAGTTCATTTCTTGGAATCGTTCCTTCTTCGGAACATATAGCCGGAAGTTTATTGCGTAATTTAGTATTCATTAATACTGTCTTTTTATTTAGAAAACAAACACTACATCTGACTTTTGTTCTACCATATCCATTTGATGCTTTAATTTTTTCAAAACAAGGATCTAAATAAATTCTACCAGAACTTAATATGTCTACACTTGTATCTAATTTGCCATTATTACTATCAGAGCATGCCTCATTATTACCTAAAAGCATTAAAAATAAAATATTGAAGCATTAGCAAAAGCCAAAATCATAAATAAAATTAATAATGCATAATATTGTAATTGTATAATACCTTATTCAGACACCTACAAAACTAATTGCAAAGCAAAATCTCATAAAAAATATATAAAGGTACTTACATTCTTCAGATATTTGTATTTGTACTGCTTGCAGTTGAACGGTAGACTTTTTTAGTAAATATTTTTCCATTATATTAAATATATTTAAATATTATTATGTTTGAACGATAGCAAGAGAAACATTGAGAAACTATAACAAGTGCCTAATCTAACAAAAACGTTATATTATCACATAATATGAGTATAATCACAGAACATAATATTATTATCTTTGATAACTGCGACAGTTGTACTATAATTCTGCTAACGTAGATTGGTACCACAACCACAACATCCAGACGTCATGCGGTGGAATGTCGTTATCGGCGTCGTGTAGTCGGTATCGTTATTATTTTTATTTTTGAGTGACAAGGACTTGTAATTTTCAATAATCAATATTGAGAATAAATCAAATAAAATTTATAAAAGCTAAAAGCCTAAAAATAAGTACTGCACACTCTTAAATTTGCTACTGCACAATTAATATTTGCTACTGCACATAGTGTGTGCTACTGCACACAATTTTAGGCCCTGTTATGTGGTAAACTAAATCATTTTGCTGTTAAGTGTAAATCTAAAGAAAAAAATAATTATCAAGTGAATGAAGTACATAAAAATGATTAAAAAGAAGTGACATATTTATCTTTAAACACAGTTGAGACTGAGAAGTGTAAAAATTGGACTGATATTTTTTTTTTTTTTTTTTTTTATTTATATAATCATCATAAATTAACATAAAAAACATTGACTTATATACTATTTAATGATTATCAATCCCTTTTAAGCAAAGCTTGTGTTAGGGATTGAGAGTATACAGTGTTAAAAAATTAACAACAATTTTTAAATTATGTACATTAAAAAATTAATATAAGATATATACAGTCGAAAAGATTAAGTAATAAAAACAAAACAAGTTGTCATATATACAATACACAAATTCTTGAATATTATTTCTTACTACTTAACATATAATAAAAATGAGGCAATAAATATAAAATCAAATTAAAAACTTAGACTAATTCTAAAAATAACCAGTTATAAATAATATTTTTAACATTACCTTGATGTAAGTGAATATTTTTTTTTGCTTCATAAGGCATTAAATTAAAATAGGTGGGCCCCAGATAGTCAACAAATGATTGACCGAAAGATTTTTTTGAATACTTAACAGGAATGTCATAGACTCTATTTTCTCTTTTGTTTTTATAGAAAGGGATACTGTTTTTTTTTATTAGACGTTTGTAAATGAACATAATTGCAATTTTTTTGTAAAGTGATCGAATAGGTAATACGCCCAAATCAAAGTAATTTTGTCTTGTTGATCCTTCCAGAGTACATTTATTTAAACAAATTTGTACTATATTATTTTGATTGACTTGCAACTGTCTTAAAACGCCATCTCCCATTCCACCCCATACTAATAGACCATATTGATATATTGATTGATACAAGGCAAAATATATCATACGTATAGTTTTTTTTTGGTATCAAGTTTTTGAGTTTATTAAATTTATATGTAATTGCGCGTAGCTTCCCTACAACATTATGTGAATGAAGATTCCATCTTAGGTTGTTATCAAAAATAATCCCCAAGTACCTTATTCTTGAGACTTCTTTAATACGTTTCCAAGTGTGTACATTGCATATTTCACTATTAGTGCAACTATGTATTGTTATTGCGTTCATATTTGTAAGAGTTTTATTTATGGAAAAAGTCAAGAACATAGTTTTTTCATCATTTAATATTAGATTTTTTTCACTAAGGCATTTATGAACTTCGTTAATACCAATTGTGGCTTTAGAATGAACTCCTTCCCACGTTTTGTCCGTGAAAAGTAGACACGTATCATCAGCATATGAGACTACCCGACCATCCAAATTAAGATCACATACATATAATTATATAGTGAATATAAATAATATTAAGATGGTGATTAAATTAGACACGGGCGCACAATTAAATGTAATGCCATTAAATGAATTTAATAAATTAAATACTAAATTGGAAAAGAGTACAGTGATAATTAAGGCATTTGGAGGTTTTCAAATTAAATCATTGGGTAAAATTAAAGTGAGTATTAGTAACAATAGAAATAAAATAATAACATACTTTGAGGTAGTAGAATATTAATATGATGAGTTACCAATTCTTGGGTTAAATGATTGTATAAAACTAAGTTATAATATGAATGAAATAAATGAAATTGTCAAAAGTGAGAATGAAAAAGATGTTTTTGTGAAAGAAAATATTGATATTTTTACAGGTCTAAGTAAATTTCCAGAAAAAATAAATATTAAACTAAAAAATAATGCTATATCCTGTACCTATATCTGTCCCTCCTAGAAGAGTTCCTTATAAAATCATAAATAATTTAAAAGAAGCTTTAGATAGTATGTCTAAACAAAAAGTAATAATAAAATGTAATAAACCTAGTAAGTGACAAAGTCCAATAATAGTTGTTGAAAAACCGGATAAAAGTTTGAGAATTTGTTTAGACCTTAGAGAGATTAATAAAAGCATTGTTAGAGAAATTTATCAAATACCTACATTAGAACAAATGAAATTAAATTTATCAAATAAAAATATTTTCACAGTATTAGATCTTAAGGACGGATTTTATCATTGTGAGCTTGATGAAGAATCTCAACAGTTATGTTGTTTTAGTACACCTTTTGGTTGCTATACATTTTTAAGATTACCTTTTGGACTGTCAGCAGCTTCAGAAAAGTTCCAGGAAATTACTACTAAATACTTTGGTAATATAGAAAATGTAAATGTTTACTTTGATGACATACTTATAGCTGGAGAAACAATAGAGGGACATGATAGAGCATTAAATTAAGTAGTACAAAGAGCTAAGCAATTTAATATTAAATTTAATCCTAAAAAATTACAGTACAAGGTTTCTAAAGTTAAGTTTTAGGATTTATATTTAGTGCTGAAGGTGTCCAACCAGATAATGAGAGAATAAGAATTATTAGAGAATTGAATGAACCGTCTAATAAAAAAGAATTGCAATCCTTTTTAGGTAGGTATGGTGAATTATTTAAGAGGTTTTATTTCTAATCTTTCAGAAATAGTGACACCATTTAGATTATTATTAAAAAAAGATTTTTATGGGAATGGTCAAAAAATCAAAGTACAGCTTTTGTGAAAATAAAAAATATTTTATGTGAAATTCCTAGTTTTAATAATTTTAATCTAAATGAAACATTTGAAATACAAACTGACGCTTCAGAAAAAGCAATAGGATGTTGTATATTCCAAAATAAAAAACCTGTCCATTATGCATCTAGATGTTTAAGTGATTCTGAAATAAATTTTTCTCAGGTAGAGAAGGAAATGCTTGCTATAGTGTTTGCATGTACCAAATTTCAGTATTTAATTTATGGGCAAAAACAAGTTAATATTTTCACGGATCATCAGCCATTAGTTTCAGTTCTTAAAAAAGAGATCAATAAAATACCTAATAATAGGCTCAGAAGATTAAGGGTTAAACTGTTAATATATAACATACATTTAGAATACCTTCCTGGGAAATATATGTACGTTGCAGATTTTCTAAGTCGCAATTACATTAAAAGAGAAGAGAAAAGTGAAGATATTATGAGTGATATTGTACATACATTAGGTGAACTTGGAATTAAATTTGAAAATAATAAGGAAAGTGAGTTTAAGTTAGCTACATTAAATGATGAGGATTTAAATCAAATTATTGGTTATTTAAAAAATGGATGGCCTAAAAAGTGTACTTCAAGAAAAGAATTAAAATATTTTTATAAATTAAAAAATGAAATAATGTTAGAATATGAAATGTTGTATTGGGGAATGAGATTAATAGTACCTAAAATAATGAGAAAATATGTTATTAAAAAGCTTCATAGCACTCATCTTGGAATGACTAAAACAGTTAAAAAAGCTAATCAGTTATTTTATTGGCCAGGTATGAAATCAGAAATTGAAAATTACATTGGAGCTTGTAAAACATGTTTAAAATTTAGTATATATAAAATAAAAAAACTTATAAAGAGTCATGATATACCTGTGATACCATTTTATAAAATAGGCATGGATATTGCAGAGTGTTTTGGAAAAAGTTATTTAGTTGTTATAGATTATTACTCAAGGTGGCTAGAAGTAGTAAAACTTAAAAGTAAAACCAGTGGTGAAGTAATTAAAAAATTGAAAAAGATATTCAGTAGATTTGGTATACCTAAAATTATAATTGCTGATAACAATCCATTTAATAGTTTAGAATTCAAAACATTTACAAAAGATTGGGATGTTGTGTTAGTAACTTGCAGTCCTAACTACCATTAAAGCAACGGACTAGAAGAAAAAGCAGTTGGTATTGCTAAAAACATGTTTAAAAAATTAAGCGAAGAAAGAGGTGATCTTAGTTTATATTTAATGAATTATAGAAATACTCCAGTAGCAGGCTTAAATTACTCCCCAACTCCAATACTACAGAGTAGAAATTTAAGAACATTAATCAATAATTTTAATGAAAATTTCTTAAAACCCGAAGTAATTGTTATGAATAAAGAAATCATAGTTAATAAAGATAAACAAATAAAATAGTTCAATGTGGGTCTAAGTCATAGATACTTTTCATTGTTATATCTAATGTTTTGACCTTTTGAAATTTCAACTGTCATATTAAGTAATTGGCGACACGCGCGACGAAATATCAAAATACATTTCTTTTGGACTTTCGAAATTGTAATCGTTATCTTAGTAATTGCTAACACGCGCAACAAAATATCAAAATACATTTTTTTATATACCTTCCTTTCTACCTATAGTTATTGGCACCAACTCGTCGATTATATATTATCTGATTTAGTGTGTTTTTAGCAATCGATGTGAAAGGGACTTGTTTTCATACACATTTATATATCTTTTAAATACATTGTTTTTCTGGTGAGTAACTACTTAAGTTTATAATTTTAATACCTAGTAGGCACATACTATATAGGTGCAATGGTATGTTTACGGGAGGTGATTCGAAAGATATATCATGTTTTAGATCCGTACTTTGATTTTGAATGAAATGTATTTAATATTATTATTTGTATATTGTCCGGGCCACCTTCTTCTGTTTTAATAGTATTATAGTCCATAGTAGTGGAGCTTGCTTAATTGTAAATATCACTTTGCGTGGTATTTAAAGCTTGATAATACTACACAAAACTCAAATTATAATAAATTATAATTTGGTCTCCATATTTTTTTTTTTTTTTAATTATTTTTTTCATCATAAATCTACTCATATGATAAATTATTTATAATTTATAATTATAGTTTTTCACAAATTATCATAAGTTTATACTTCAATAATTTTCAAATGCTAAACTGAATATTATGTTCAGTAAAACAATTTGTGAATCGATGTTTTTAGAAACGTCACGAGTCATATATTTTTTGAAATTGAGATGTTAGTAAAAACGTATATACTATTATAGTCATATCATGTGTTTTTGAGTGAAAAAACCCGTCTTTATAGTTGTAGTATTATTAGTACCTAGGTGTATGATATATTTTAATAAATACTTTTTCTTAAATTAATTTATTTTTCAAAAATATTTATATTATACAGTTTTTATCAATTATCCAAAAGTTTTAAATAATTGTCTCATATGACGCTTTTGCAATCATCAATTCGTGTATAAATAATATCCTCAAAAAAACTACTTCGGAGAGTAAAAAAACTTTCTGTGCGTAAGTTGAAGAGATTGGGAGAAAAGATAGAACTTTGGCGTTAATAAAGATTTGAAATCAATCTCAAAGTTCTATGCCAAAAAGGGCCACGGTTGAAAAAATAGAATTTGGGGCTTAATAAAGAAGTGAAATCAATACCCAAATTATGTGCCTCAACTTGAAAAAATATCTTATTCAAAAAAATTTCAAGATGTTCAACTGTACAAACATTAAAACATCGGCGCACGATCTAGGTTGTTACTTGGCTTGCTTGTGACATCTTTACTTTTTTGTTCAGTATTGTTTTCATCTTGGAACTCGGTTTGCGGCATGTGTTCCAGAATTTGTGCGATTCCATCCGAAGAATCGATTTTATTTATTTATTTGTGGCGGTTGCTACGGCGCGGTTGCTATGACGGACGAAAAAAAAAGACTTACAAAATTTCAGTTTATAGCTCTGTCTCTCTCGCACTCTGCATTCAACCAACGCGTGCGAGTGAGAGGCCCGAGCGCCGAAACGAAACTTAATGTATAATAGTCTCGCTATCGGTTGTCGGTGTGCTGTTTCTTATCGGTGTTACTAATGCACAGAAAGGAGTCTCTAGCGAGATTCCTCGATATTCAACAGTTATCATACGAAATAAGTATTATTGTACACTTTATTTCTAACAGCTAGTTAAGTTAGTTAGGTAAAAAATTAGAAGATAAGAAAAAATTAGAATTAGTAAAAACGAAAAAAATTAGTTATTTAATTTTAGATTTATTAAATATTGAATATAATGATAAGATAAAAGAATATATAAATAAAAAAAATAACTTTCCATGAAAAAGATGATGAGGAGGAGTCATGGTGAAAAACGTATAATACTATCACATGTCTAAGTGAGTAATATAAATCATATATAAAATGTGTTACAAATTAAATAATACGTCATTGGGTTTTACGAGACTATTTGATCGAAAAACAACACTACATGTGTAACTATTCTATTGTTAGCGGAAATGCCCTGTACCAACCGGTCTATTCTAAACACGTGCAGGTCAGTTTCAGGAATTTTATCGATGCTCTGTTCAATACAATGACACCCAAAAGAGTTAAAAATCTATAGTGATATACCTAATTCCCAAATAATATTTTACCTAACCCTGGCTTAATTTGTCTTCATCATCGCAAATGCTAAGAAACTTGCTCCGTTACCCGTCGATGTACGTTCAGTCTGTTCTAGACAACTATTTTGTACATACTACCTCCGCGTTTTCACAGTCCTTACACAACAGTATTAACAATTTTTCCAAATGTTTAAACACTTTATTTAAACATGTTTAAATGCGATAAGTGTCCATCGGTTTTTAACGCGAAGGTATTTGTCGACTCATAAAAAAACTCATCTCGGAATTCGATTCCCATGCACTATTTGCCCTACGACATTTAAATACAAGTCACATCTTAATAGACACCAAAAAAATCTTCATGATATGTATTTATATAATATTACTTTCATCATTCATGATATTAATTTATAATAATTTTTTCAGGGTATCATTAACGTGCCTGCACATCGTCAACTTACCGCACGTGAAGATATACAGATAGCACCGCAAATAACTGTTCCAGATATACCAGCTGGTGGTTCAAACATGTTATCTGATGACGATATTTGTATGATTGCAATGGATGCATATGAAATGCTAGACGCTAATACAGATTAGTTTAATATACGTTAAATATATTTTATCACTCGCGACATTTTCGACAACACATTTTTAGACATTAATTAGGATTATTATTTTTTTCTTTTAAAGATTCTTACACTACAACCGATAACGGAAAACGTGCTTCTTCCGCAAACACTACGTCTGCTATCAAAGCTAAAAAAGCACGTTTACTTCTTGTACAGACTCCCGGCTTCATCGAAATTTCGTCTTCTGCAAATAGAAAAGTCGTATGGTATTACGCAAAAAATATCAAAAATATACAAAACTATATTGAATTTTTTAATTCGATTAAATCTGAATTAGTCGAGTTACTAAAATCACAAGCGTCTAAACATCCAATCAAGTTTAATTTAAAGCTGGAAGCTACATACAATATTCGAATGTTGATAATTCAACAGAGAACCGTTCATTTAAGACCTCAGCTAGACCAATTTTTTCCGAAACTGGTGTACGGGAAATTGTTGAAGAAGGTATTATAAAATTAATGGCTGAGCAAGACGAATATTTTAGCAAGGGAAGTGGTATAACAGTGTATACAGTGCTACAGTGTATTGACGGAATATTATTAGATGTTTATCAATATACGCCTATGAGCGCTTCATCTTATATTCCGTTACCGGACTTCATCGAAAAGAAAAAAGCTATAATCAACCCGCAAAACTCAGACTAACAGTGCTTCAAGTGGGCTATATTAGCAAAACACGTTACAGGTTCAAATAAACAACGTATAGAAAATTATACAACGCACGAAGAAAAATATCATTTTTCCGATCTAATGTTCCCAACAAAATTACATCAGGTTAACATTTTTGAAAAGAATAATCCTAACGTAACTGTCAATGTTTACGGACTCGAAAAACATTTCCAACTATCGCAAATATTTCCAAAATATGAAGTGTTTCCACTGAAGGTGGTAGATGAAGAAAAAACATATCATTTCGACTTGTTACTAATAATCGATGATGAAAATTATCATTTTACCTACATCTCTAATTTTTCCCGACTTGTGCGATCACAGAAAACCCGACATAATGCACGTGTTATATTTTGTAAACGATGCTTTACATAGTTCGAACCTCTAAATATTATTAATATGAATTAAATGAACGCATACGATTTGAAGAACACAAGTTAATATGCGGAACACATAAACCAATTCTACCTCGAATGCCTGCTCCCGGATCGATGTTAGAATTCAGCGCATGGAAAAAAACTCAACGAAATCCGATAGTTATAAATGCAAATTTTGAAGCACTACTAAAAAAATCAGATGAAAAATGTGGAAATAGTACAAAAGTTATTCAAAAACACGAGGCTATGAGTTATGGATTTATGGTTAAAGCAAATAGCGACGTCTGCTTGAACAGTTTAATAACTTCACCTATAATTTTTCGTGGCGATGAAGATAATAAGAATGTGGGTGAACATTTTGTAAAGAGTATTGTTGAAATAGCTGAAAACATTGAAAAATTACTACAAACCAACATACCCATAACCTTTACTGCAGAACAACAAGCACATAATTTATTTAAGACATGTAATTTATGTAAAAAACGGTTTCTCTGTGGGAAACCATAAAGTTGCTGATCACTGTCACTTATCGGGTAAATTTCTACAAACATTGTGTAATACATGCAACCTCAAGCTTCAAACACCAAATTTTGTACCATGTTTTTCACAATTTATCGAATTGTGATGCACATTTTATTGTAAATGAACTTGGTCTCGATGTGAAAAGAATTTCTGTAATACCAAACAGTGAAGAAAAATTCATTTCATTTTCAAAACAAGTTTCCAACAACTTTTCAATACGGTTCATCGACACATTAAGATTTATGGCTTCAAGTTTATCAACACTCGGAAAATTTATTAACACCAGGGTTCGAAAAGTTTAGGAAACCGCTAAACACTTTAATGCCGAAGACTTGCCACTCGTTACTTGTAAAGGTGTTTACCCTTATGAGTATACGGATGGTTGGAACAAGCTGGAGAAAACCAATTTACCAGAGAAAGCAGATTTCTACAGTACACTAACAGAATCATATATACAAGAAGAAGATTATGAACATTCAAAAACTGTTTGGAGTCACTTTGAATGCAAGACTTTAGGTGAATACAGTGATCTATATCTGAAAATTGATGTTTTATTGTTAGCTGACGTGTTTGAGAACTTCAGAGACCTATGTTTAACCACAACTGTCATATTGCTTGGATTCATCTTTTAACTATACAGCACCAGGATTCTCTTTTGATTGTATGTTAAAATATCCAAGAGTCAAATTAGAGTCACTCACTGAGTATGATATGCTGCTGATGATTGAAAAGGGTAATTATAATAATTATATATAAAATTACATATATAATATATAAATTTATTATAGGAATTGGAGGTGGTTTGACACAAGCAAGTATGAGGTATGCTAAAGCCAATAATGAAAAGACTCCAGATTATGATCCAACAAAGTCCAAATCATGGTTAATTTATCAAGATTGTAAGTATATATATATAATTAAATATAAATTTATTTTTTTAGGTAATAATCTGTACGGCTGGACAATGTCACAACACATGCCCTATGGTGGTTTTAAGTGGTTTGAACCTAAACTAGAAGGGCTGAATGATTTGAACGATACATCACCCATCGGACGGATATATGAAGTTGACATTACTTATCCGAAAGAACTCCATAATAAACAAGACTTACCTTTCCTACCACAAAACTGTATCCCAGCTGGCTCAAAAGTTAAAAAACTCATGGCAACACTTCAGTCGAAAAAAAACTATATTATTCATTACCGAAACCTCCAACAAGCTATAGCCAATGGACTCATAGTTGAAAAAGTAAATGTATAAATATTTTTATTTTACATTTATAATATAATTATTTTTTATTATAGGTTTATAGAGTACTTCAGTTTAATCAATCGCCATGGCTGGCTCCATACATAGCACTAAACACAGAGATGCGAAAAAAAGCAGCAAATGAATTTGAGAAAGACTTTTTCAAACTTTTAAATAATGCGGTTTTTGGGAAAACCATGGAGTCTATGCGGAAAAGAATAAAAATGGAACTGGAATCTAGTGATCATCGTTTACAAAAACTGATAAATCAGTCAACATTCAAACACTGCATTACTTACAATGAAACTCTAAATGCAGTTGCATTAGAAAACAAAATCATTGATTTTTTTAAACCTATTTATATAGGTAAATTACATTTATTTTAAATTTTATATTGTTATATTAATATTTTAAATTTTTTATCAGGTTTTGCAGTGCTGGAAATTTCCAAGTATTTAATGTATGACTATCACTATAACGTGATGCAAAAACATTATAATGATAAAATTGAGCTCATGTATTCAGATAAAGGTAAATCATTATTATTATAAGTAGTACTTGTAATGAACCCTCAATATTGCAGTTCATTAACATAAATATGTATTTTTTATGTAATATCAGAAATACCATATATTACAAGTTATTCAATTATAATTGAATCAGTTACAATTTTAATTGATATAATATAAAATAATTAATTATAATTTGTGATATAGTTGAATATAAAATAAAGTACTACGACTTTGTTATATAGTTGAGTATAATATAAAACATTACGATTTTGTAATACATTTGAATATAATATAAAACATTACGATTTTGTAATACAGTTGAATATAATATAAAATCTTATATTAACATTTATTCAATTACAAGCTTATCTCGGAGTATTGACATATAAAACTCACGTGATTACAGCGTCTATGAATGATAAGTACAGATAGCGTGATAGTGATAGTACACTCAGTTGGCGGCACTGATCCCGATAATAACGTGTTTATGAAAGGCGGCGGCGTACGGAGTGGTTGAGGGCGGGCGGCGGTGTACGGAGTCGGCTGCGGCACTTTTCGTCGGTGGCGTGTGGTTGAGGGCGGGCGGAGGTGTACGGAGTCGACTGGTCGGACAGTACAGACTTGTGTCTGTACCCACGACTGCTATAGGCGGATCTCCTTATCGGCAGCGGCACTTCTCGTCGGCGTCGGTGTGGTTGAGTGCGGGCGGACGTGTACGGAGTCGACTGGTCGGACAGTACAGACTTGTGTCTGTACCCACGACTGCTATAGGTGGATCTCCTTATCGGCAGCGGCACTTCTCGTCGGCGTCGGTGTGGTTGAGGGTGGGCGGCGGTGTACGGAGTCGGCTGGTCGGACAGTACAGACTTGTGTCTGTACCCACGACTGCTATAGGCGGATCTCCTTATCGGCAGCGGCACTTTTCGTCGGCGGCGGTGCGATAGTACAGTTCAAACAGTTGGACAGTATAGTGTCACCTATACCCACAGCTGTTGAACCGTACCGCGGATGGATTTTCGGTGACGGCAGTACCGCTTTTCTGCTTGTTTACGCATCGACGCCCGTAGTAATATTGCTAATTCTGGCTACCGTATTTATTGACATTCACTATCTGGGTTAACGAACGGTTCATAGTTCGTTATGTTGTTCTGGTGTTATAGATGATTAATTAGTTATTCTTATACATAAATATATTTTGATATTAATTAACTGAGTGATCGACGGGAAAATGATCTGATGTTGAAGCTGGTTATCTCGCGTGCGCTATCTATTATCACATTTTAGCGTAATTATGGTGTTGCGTCCCGGCTAGGTCGATTCATGCATCAACGTACAAAATGAATACGTCGTGTTGTTCAAGTATAAGTTAATTGTTTATTAAAATAAGTCTTGCACGAATACAAATATTATAAGCTTAATGTAGAATATATAAAATAAGATGGTGAGTGGTGTTACGACCTGCCTCAGAAACTGATATCAAAAATGACTTGAGTGGTGTTACGACCTGCTTCTGAGTGTCATAGATATCCCTATTCGTTGGTTATACAGTAACCGTCTGTCGAGCTCTTGTCTCGATCCCTCTTATATATGATTTCTTACAAGAGTGGGCGGTGACTTCGTCATACGAGGGGTCCCGAAACGACTGCTTGTGTATTCTTACCCATGATTCTTATCGAATCGTTAAGACACCAAGTTTCGACTTTTGCAAAGAGACGTGTGAATTTACTTTAATTGTCAAATTATTATATTAATATAATATTCTACTCTCTCGTGTCCTGTACTCGTGTGCCTGTGGTATTAATTTTACAAGTTAGGAAATTTGACATTGTATGATCTTATGCATATAAAATAATCGATACGGACAGTATAGGTCCGTAACAATGGCAAACTGGGTGATATCAGTGGCGGCACGTAGCGATACATTTACGCGCAATATACGTGTTCGTTACATACTATTATTAATTTTATTTATTATTTAAATTCATTGGTATACTATGTTCAAACTGATGATTTTTACAATGATCTATTGAACAATCCCAACTTACTCAACCGAATGTACACTGCAAATCTACCCCGTCACCACCCGTGTTACATTGCTGAGAGAAAGAAGATTCCTGGGCTATTTTCTGATGAAACCGATGGACGTATTATGAGAGAGTTTTGTGCTCTCCGTGCAAAGTCCTACGCTTACATTTTAGAAGATAAGGAGAAAATCAAAGCAAAAGGAATCCGTGGACATGTTACTAGAAAGGTGATGTCAGTTTGGAAGTAATAACGTCAAACGTCTCTATCCGTTCATTCAAGCACAAATTAAAGACGATCAAATCCAATAAATTAACTTATAACAGTTTTGATGATAAAAGGGGTATACTTGAAGACAAAGTACACACCCTAGCTCATGGACACTATTCTATAGAATGGTAATATAAATATATATTATATATATATATTTTAATTATTTTTTAATTAATAATTTTGAATTTTATAGGGAGGAACTCGAAGCAGAACTAGATAGTTAGTTTTTTTTATACTTGATTAATTTTAATTTTTCCTATATCATAGTTTTGTACTTGTATATTTTACTTTAAGCCATTTTTTTTGTCAATATTATCGTTAGTATGGTATAGAATTAAAACTCAATTTTGAAATAAAAAATCGTATTGTAAATCGAAATTGGAACAGGAATGAATCACGGGAGAAAACCGCTAACACCTCTGGTTCTGGAGATATTGGTCTTCGAAAAGTTGGAATCGAATAAGTGTCAAACCGTCGAAGCCAAGCATGCCCGTACGTAACCTACCCCGGTCTTTCGGTTCAGGTCTCGTCACCGTCGAACATTTCGGTTCCCTGATTTTTTCATCCGCCGTGTTTGTACACTTAAAGCCTTCAATGGTGGGACGGTGGTCGGCCCCCACTGACCGGAGAAGCGGACGGCGCAGCCGTCCGCTGCCTGGACGGCGGAACTTAGCCTAAACGACGGATTCGGACTCGTGCGTAACGGCCCGGCGAACCCTGCGTAACGGACCGCCCAAAAAAAAAATTCCGATTACGTGCGTAATGGCCCGGCCAACCCTGCGTAACGGACCGCCGAAAAAAAAAATTCTGATTACGCACGTAATGGCCCGGCCGATCCACCGAGGACCGACCGGTGTGCCGCGTCCGGGCTCCCGCCGCACGACCGGCTTTTTCGAAAAAACATTTCAACGCCCCGTGCGTAACGGCCCGGCGAGTCGGTTTCAAAAAAATATACCAACTCCCCGTGCGTAACGGCCCGGCGAGTCGGCGGCGAAAAAAAAAGCGGCGCCCGCCGCGCGGACCCACCGGCCGGTCGATCGCGGCGCCGGCTTCCGTCCGAAGACGGTCACCGACGCGCGCGGTCGAGCCGACCGGCGGTCCGCGCGACGAACGCCGCGCGTCCGAGGCCGCGCAACGCGGCGCACGCCGTCGGGCCAAGCCCGCCGCGTGCGCTCGCGCCCCGTGGTCGTCGGTCACCGGGGGTCCTGTCCAACCGACAAGACGAACCCCCGAGGCAAAGGGCAGTCTTAACAGATCGCAGCGTGGTAACTGCTCTGCCGAGTACAACACCCCGCCCGGTACTTAAGTCGTCTGCAGACGATTCCGAGACCCCACATCGTTTGCCGCGGGATCACCGCGTTCACCGTTGATGCGCCGCCAGCGGGCCGAGAGCCCGCGCGGCGGCGATTCCGGCCCGTCGTGGACCCGAAGGTCCGTGCTTTGACGCCTTCCCGACGTGTACGGGGTCTCCTCCGCCGTACGGACGATCGTTTTCCCGAGACGGGCCCGAAAGCCCGCCCGGCTGTTTTTTCCAGAGTGGATACGGCCTTAGAGGCGTTCAGGCGTAATCCAACGGATGGTAGCCTCGCACCAACGCCCGCTCGGGCGAGTGCCGAACCAAATGTCCGAACCTGCCGTTCCTCTCGTACTGGGCAGGATTACTATCGTAACGACTGCCGCCGTAAAGGCGGTTTCGATCGCGTGCGACCGTGCATCAGTAGGGTAAAACTAACCTGTCTCACGACGGTCTAAACCCAGCTCACGTTCCCTTAAGCGGGTGAACAATCCGACGCTTGGCGAATTTTGCTTCGCAATGATAGGAAGAGCCAACATCGAAGGATCAAAAAGCGACGTCACTATGAACGCTTGGCCGCCACAAGCCAGTTATCCCTGTGGTAACTTTTCTGACACCTCTCGCTGAAAACCCTTCAGCGGACGAGAGGATCGAGAGGCCGATGCTTTCGCAGTCCCTACGCGTACTGAGCTTCCGGGATCAAGCCCTCATTTGCCCTTTTGATCTACGCGAGGTTTCCGTCCTCGCTGAGCTGGCCTTAGGACACCTGCGTTATTTTTTGACAGATGTACCACCCCAGTCAAACTCTTCACCTGGTGTTGTCCTCGGAATACGGATTGCACCAGGGCCCGGGCCCGCGGAAGCGCCGCGCACGTGGACGGCGACTTTTGACGGCCGGCCGCACACGCACGGACGTGGTCCGCGGTTTGACGCCCGGAGCCCTCGGCTGGTGCTTAACGCTACCGGAATATCAACCGCGGCCCGGCACGAACGGGCACAGGCCGACGGCGTGGTGACCGCGCCGCGCGCCGGACGAACCGACGACGCGACGGAACGACGGCCGACGGCCGGACGCACCCGCGGCCGGAACCGCGCTTTCCGCTCTACCGAGTAAGTGGGGAAACGATGCGAGTAGTGGTATTTCAACCGCCCGCCTAGACCCCCGACTCCCACTTATGCTACACCTCGGCATGTCTCCGAACAATGCCAGATTAGAGTCAAGCTCAACAGGGTCTTCTTTCCCCGCTGATTTTTCCAAGCCCGTTCCCTTGGCTGTGGTTTCGCTAGATAGTAGATAGGGACACGAGGATTCCCGGATTTGATGCCTTGCGGCTACAACCGCGGACCTTACGTTAGCGCTGTGCGCTAGTCAAGAGCCGCGGAGGTTCACGGTCGATGCCCACCGGAGCTACCCGGCGAAGCGATCGGCCGCGTGTCGTCGATGGACCACAAGTCCCGCACGAACGCCCGTTCCCACCGAAGTCGGGAGAACGCCCGTGCGTACCGTTGGTTAGGGCGTTCACGTGCCTTTCACCGCCCTGGTCGGGCCGCGAGCTATCCTCTTCGCTTCCCGTTTTTGGTTACGGGCAACCTCCGGTGCATATAGCCCCACCGGTAGGCTGGGTGGGCGCTAAGGAGTAGTCTCACTCGGCAGCCTTCCCCTAGACCCAGCGTTTGGTCTTTTAACCACACAATAGCTCCAGCTATAGCCACTTCGAAACCAATCCGCCAGCGCCCGCAACCCGGCCAAGACCGGAGCGCGACCGCCGTGTGAGGGCACGTCGCCAATTGCTCGACGCCGTGGGGCCCCCCCACATCCCGAAGCACCATTCTCGCTCCCGTGTGGTAAGCACATCAATGGTGGGATGCCCGGACTGAGCTTCGTCGGCACAAGGCCTCAGCTGTGATCCTACCGAGATTTGGGCCGTGTACCGCGGGTTCACGGTGGACCCTCACCGGGCAACGCTCGTCGCCGGCGCGGTGGCCGCGACCCTCGAGTAAGAGGCTCGGTAGCCTGCTCCGCGCCTCCCAGAGGCATCACCGTAGTGATCGACCCGCTCTTCATGAGGTCGCTGTCAGAATCCCCACGGCACCCCGGTCCCCGAAGCTATCGGTGTGCCCGCGTCCCAGACGCCGGCCCCGGCTGGCCATTCCCTTTTAGTCGCCTTTTACGACAAGCAGGGAGTACTGGGGTTGTATTCTATCCTCGGCCCCAACCCCAGGGCCCAAATTCCTCGTCGTCTGTGGTCATCGATCTGTTCTTTGTTGAAGGCTTTCCCGAGCAAAGGTTCGGAAAGCCTCGTAGGTACTTTTACTGAGTAATATAGCCCCATGATATGGTGGCCACGGAATCGCTTCTTGTTGCAGAGTTCTCTTTAGTTCTTCTCTCTGGATGTGAGTCCTTGGACATGCGAGAAGAACGTGTCTTACCGTTTCGCTACCATTTCCGCATGCGCATCCTGGAGCGGGTACCAACTTGAAAGTATGAAACTTTCCTCGAAAATCCCCATGTCCAGTTATAAGCTGGCTAGTGTAGTGGTCCATAACGAGTGGTAATCCGTATCGAACTCTTACGTCCGGAATTAGTTGGAGTGTCCACTCTCCTTTGTCCTGTGATGACCATCTGTCTTGCCATATCTCTAATAGATTTTGGAGGCCTTGATCATATTCTGTGTATGATATTCCGTTTGTCTTTAAAGTTCTGCGAAGGACGAAGCGTCTCACTTCTAAATCGAGTGGTAGCTGTCCTGACAGAACTTGGAGGGCTGCAGTTGACGTGGTCCTATATGCACCCGTTATGGCGATTAGAGCTTGCCTTTGTATGCTTCCGAGTTTGTTTATTGAGCGTTTGAGCTTGAGTGCTTCACCCCAGATGGAGGCAGCATAGGTTATTCTCGGGAGGAATACCGCTTTGTATATGACCATCGACGTGCTCTGGTCGATTCCCCAGTTTGCTGATGTCATAGAGCGCAAGCGCTTGAACATATCCGTCGATTTATCGGAGACACTTAATACGTGATCCCAAAATGATCTTCTCGGGTCTATCACAACTCCGAGATATTTTGTGGTCCTGGCTGCTTTAAATATCTGGGCGTTCGCATCGGAACCAAATGGTATAGTATAAGTAGGCTTGATGCCACCCTTCAGCGTCATGACTTGGCTTTTTGTTGCCGAGAATTCTAGGCCGAATTTCTTTGACCAGCATTTAAGATGGTCAAGACTCTCCACCAGTCTTCTCTTAACTGTTTCCAATCTGGCGCCCCCAGCGGCGAGTGCTATGTCATCTGCATATGCGATAATATGCGATTGTGGGCCTGTGATCTTGAATACGTCCGACATCGCTACCTTCCACAGAGTCGGTCCTAGTCTCGACCCTTGTGGACATCCGCGTGTCATCTGTCTTGATCCCGTTTCATTACCTATAGTGAGCGTAACCCATCTATTTGTAAGGTAGCTCTCAAGGAGTGCGAGTGTTCTTTCTTTAATCTTGAGGCTCTTTAATTGGTCAAATATAGGTTGCCATCGAACGTAGTCAAAAGCACCTGTTATATCCAGGAACATACCAATAACTGTCTTGTTCGGGCAGTGATCCACCCATTCATAAAGCGCTTTAACTGCCGTCTCGGTAGATCTTCCAGAGACATACCCATGTTGTTGGCCGATCTCATTTAAGCCAGTTTCTTTTTCTAGTCTGGACGCGATTAATGATTCCAACGCCTTGCCGAGGGTCGGTAACAGACTAATGGGTCTGTATGACCCCGTCAAAAGTGGATCTTTCCCTTTAGCCTTCGGTATGATCACCAAGTTGGCAGTCTTCCAACAGGTGGGGAACTTTGCGATCCTTATGCACATTTCGTACAGATTTACTATGTTGTCTGAGATAATTGGCCAGCTCACACGGAGCATCTTGGCGGTTATCCCGTCAAGTCCCGGGGCCTTATCCGGTCTCATTTTCCATATGGCCTCTTTGACTTCATTCATGGCCACAACAGCAGAATTTTCTGTTTGATTAACATAAGGCATAGGTATTAATTGGTCCTGGTCTTCCGGCAGGTAGGCTTCAAGGAAGGCGTTTATTGTGTCTTTAAGTTCGGTAGTATACGTGCCTTCACGGGTCTTAACCGTGGTGGGCTTATGATTCTTTCGTGACCCGCTCTTGGCCCATCGAAAAGTTTTGCCCCAGTGATTGGTATTCATATCTGCACTAAATTCTCGCCACGAGCTCATTTTGGCAGTTCTGATTTTATGTAAGTGTTGGTTCCTAAGGTGTCCATAGGCTTGTCTGTTTGTTTCATGAAGGTTCTCTCGCCTCGCTTTTTGTAGAAGTCTTTTTGACTCGACAAGCTCGTCTGTCCACCAAGGAGGAGGGATTAAGCCAGTTTTCGTTTTGCCACGCGTCGGTATGGAGAGCTTCGCGGCTTTAATTATTACTTTAGTTAGTCTATCTGCTAATTCGTCAAAGGAATCGCCATGGATCTGTGGCTTCAAACCCAGAAGTACAAGCTTGAATTTGTCCCAGTCCACTCTTTTCGTGTTGAACTTTATGTCAGGTTTGTCAATTGTCTGACACTTGAGACTCAGTGCCATCTCTACTAGTCTATGGTCACTGTCGATCCGATCAGTGACGGACCAACCTTTTACCATGTTGTGAATCGACATACTGGCTAGGGTGATGTCAATGTTAGACTCTCCCATGCCGTGCCTTTTGTAGGTCTTAAGGTCCTGAGGGACGTTTAATATGTAGAGTTCCTGATCGTCGATCATTTCCTCCACTATTTTTCCCCTTCTGTTGGTGTCTTCGTTGTACCATCTTAACGAATGGCCATTACAATCGGCACCAATTAGTAGGCGTTTACATGCAAGACTGATATTTGTCAACTGCTCAGTGAAGATCGTTGTTGGCTGATTATATCTGAAGTAAGCAGATGCTATCACTATGTCGTCTTTTCGGTGACCAATTCCGATTCTAGCAACCGCAACATGGCGAGTAGTAAACTGTCCCAATTTTATGGCTTTTATTCTATTGTTAACGATGATTATGGCCGCTTCAGGGTGGTCGTCAGTGAGGTTCTGCCGGCATCCTTCAAATCCCGAAACTTGTCCTTGGGCAATGAAAGGGTCTTGAGCAAGAATAATGTCTACTTTATCTTTCAAGCAGATGTCTCTCAGTTGTTCGGAGGCAATTGTCTGCTTGTTAAGATTTACCTGAATTATTTTCAGGGCATTCATAACTGTTCGTCTTCGGAGGGCCTTGTCATGGGTGGCTGACCGTAGTCAGTCCGCCTTTCGAGACGTTTCAGGGCAGCTGTCTTGGTAGGACAGCTGTCACTTGATGCCTTATGCATGCCTTTGCAATTGCAGAATTTGAACTTTTCTTTAATTGCACATGTTCGGCTGTCGTGGTCTCCCGCGCAGTTCCGACATGTGGGCTGTTCTTCCCGACAATACTTGGCCGTATGGCCATACTTCTGGCACTTAAAGCACTGAGAGACCGAATGATTCAGACTCAGGGTACTTCGTATACCGCCAATGTATGCCTTCTTTCCTTCTATTCGCCGTAGGACTCCAGGGCTTACTTCCAGAACGAAGTCAGTAACTATATCTGCTTTTGGCCCAGAGTGGTATATCACTCTGATGTCTTTTTCATTGATTTCTGATAAACCAAGTTCCGGGTTACACCCAGTAAGTTCTTTAATTATTTCCGTATCAGTGAGGCTGCTGTCCAGGCCTTTTAAGATTAAACGTGGCCTCCTCGGAATAATTTCCCAGACCATATCCATGTCTCTAAGTGCGTCAGTAGTCTCTTTATTGTCCGGGACCAGTATAGTCGGCCCTTTTATATGACTTCTGTGAACCACTAGTCGCGGATTCTTGATTCCACTCCTTAAGACAGTCCAAAAGCTCTTCCAAAGTTTCTGGTAGTCCTCGGTAGTTGCTGAATCTTTGAGAGTGAATCTTGGTGATGTAGGTTTTTTCCTCATCGTGGTGAGATCAATCTTGGTCTTTACTTTGCCTTTGGGCTTATTTTTCTTCCCGATAACTTGGAAAGGGTCTTCTGTCGTGTTCTTTGTTATCTTAGAACTTTGGATATCATTTGACACCAGCTCTGGTGCTTGGGCCGATATTACATTTGGTTGAAGGCTTTTGCCTTTTCTGCCTTTTTGTTTCTTAGAAGGTTCCTTACTAGGCTTCTCATCTGGAACTTTGATTAGTACGTCATTTGTTTTTCTATGAGATTGAAGGGCGTTGGCATATGAGCCCTCGTTTTCCAATACAGTCACCAATGTCTTATTGCTCTTATTATTATTTTTTATCATTTCCTCATAAGCACCCTCCATCTTGGCGTACTTTTATGTAATATCCCTTACAACAGAGCAAATGCGATTGTATGATCCAAACAGTTCTTTTCATAGGGAGATCGTTATGCGTTTTGCAACATTGTCGCTATCAATGATGGATCTCAGATGGTCGAGTTCCGCGTGTACTAAGTGGCTAAGGTCACCCGCGTTTTCTTCGGGGCCTTCGTCTATTTTTGTCTTTTTCTGAGCCTCACCAAGAGGGTCTGTGCTCGTTTCTGGCTCGGGTTGCTGTCTTTTTTGTACGCCAGAAGAACCGGGCGCGCAGTCTAGATTGATTTCATTGTCTATGTCCATGTTGGTGACTGAAGTCACCGACACTGCCGGGTTTCCGGCTCTCCTGCCGTATCAGAGAGAGTTGTGGTCTTATCGGGCTATTTACTGGACTACGTAACGTTCTCATTTGCTCGTCTTCATCAAGTTCTGTATGCATAATATTACTTAGATTTGTCTGGGCATTTATAAGCGAATACATTATTTTTAAAGTGTGGTCGTAGATTGACTTTTTCTTACTTGCCAGTCCCAAGACCGCTAATGAGTTGAGATCTAGTATTGCACTGTCATTGATCCTCTTAACCGAATCCAGATTCATTTCTGGTTCGACCTTAAAGCATGGATCAAGATTATCTATCGTGGAGTGGAGTATATCTACCTCCTTTATTAACTTCCCTCGATTTTCATCAATATTCGGGCATGGCGGTTGTGGCCAATATTTGTCATCTTCGAAGTAACCTTTCAGGTAATCAACTTTTCTTAACATTTCTTTTTTAACCGTGTCCGTTATCTCATATTTGGCCGTTTCCTTATTCCAGCTTACATTATCCGAGCTATTGATAGCGACCGATGTGGCGAGCTCACCCACACCTGCCGGGACTGAGGTATCCGATTCCTCTGTGCCTGTAACTTTTAAATTTTTGTTTTGTGTATCCATATTCATTTTTAGAGGGGGTTGCCCAATGGTGGCCCTAGTCCCTCCGGCTCGCGGCGGGCTCCACCGCGAGTTGCGTTCCTTTATCTAGCCTGGTCAGGGTCTGATCGTGTCAATGCATGGCTCCTACGACCGGAGATGCCAACCTCCGGAAGTCCGTTCTCCACGCTGGCCGCATACGGCTAAGTACACAGCCGAGCCTGAACGCCCGTCAACCAATTAAGGTCACTGGGCGATCACCCCAGTTAAGGGTTGACGCCTGTCACGCCCGTTCACAGACGACCCTCAGACCCTGAGGCCGGGTTACGCCCGCGATGCCCACTGACCGAACGACACAGCAGGACGGTCAGCTTCTTTCAAGGGTTGCTCCCAGCCCGAGGTATAGGCCGCCGTTAGCTAGCGTCCGACTTGGCGCTACACGGCAAGCATGTAGCGCCTGGGGCCGGCACAACTAGTTAAAACCGACCCTAGTTGGCCGCAGCTAGTTAAAGCAACGGCCAGTTGGCTGCCTCCCAGCCAATTAAGGCCATGAGGCAGCCGTCATGGGGTAATGGGTCGCCGTTAGCCAGCCGCACCTAAGTGCGCTGTTTCCATCTACCGCGACGTGGACGTCGCGACCCGTGGGCGAAACATCCGGGGCACCCCGTCCCCGGATGATCCGGTGCAATCACAAAGGCTTTGGTTGCGCTAGATAGTAGATAAGGACAAGAGTATCCTCGGTTTGGTGCCTTGCGTCTACAATTATGGACCGTGTATAAGCGCTGTGCGCTTGTTACGAGCCATAGAGGTTCACCCGTGCGGGGGCGCCAAAGCGCCCACGCCGCGAGCGTGTCGTCTATGGACCACCAGCACCGGGACCGAAGCCCCGTACCAGACAACACAGGCCTGGAGCCGCCGTGTGCCACCTCTGGTGAGGTCGTGACCTATCCAATCACTTCCCGTTTTTGGTTACGGGCAACCTCCGCTGATTTTATCTAACGGTAGACCGGCTGGGTGCCCAGGAGAAACTGTGACGCCTGAGAGGTTCGCACCCCTCCGACGGCACAGCCGTTCACTAGAGACTTTCGCCTGCCAGCTTTGGCATGAACCACACAGTAGCTCCCGCTACAGCCACCACGAAACCAAACCGGCACTGGACGCACGGCGGCAAGCCGCCGGGCGCCCAGAGTAGGAGGGCACCGGCCCGGGCATAACTCGGGACGGTGGGGCTCCCCCCCCTTCCCGTGGTACCGATCTCGCCCCCGTTAGGTAGACCATCAACGGTGGGATGTTCGACCGAGCGGGCCCGATCTCCCAGGATTCGCTGGCTCAGCAGGCTCTTGGTGGGCCTTTAACGCGCAGCCTTGCGCTGGCGACGCGGTGGCCGCGACCCCCGAGTTTGAGGCTCGGTAGCCTCAACGCCCTATTCCCCGAAGGTTTCGGTGCGTCCGCGTCCCTGACGCCGGCCCTCCAGGCCGCTCTTTAGTCGCCTCATACGACAAGTGAGCACCCTGATGCCGTATTCTGATCCCCGGCAACAGGGAATTCGGGGCATGCAACCGAAGTCACATGCCGCCCGGGTCCCCGACGCCAGCCCTCTGGCTCGATGTAGGTGTGGTCTACTCACCTCAGCTTTCGACCACCGCGGCGCCTCCGGTTGTCCGTATACAGTTGTGCGCGTCAGCGCCGCCCGCGTCCCCGACGCACGAGTGTCCCCTCAGGACGGCCCCGCACGTGAACCGCTTCTGCCAACTCTCTCATTGACACTCGTCAGAACACGTGCGGGGTTTGGCACTCTGGCACGCAGAGTGTCTTACCCGTCCTGCTACTTGTCACGGTCGCTCCATGTACGCCCCAATCTTGGAAAACCTGACGAACGCTGAGTAAAGTTTAGCTGTCGAGACCAGAATGCTAGGATCACACGGCCAAAGGTATCCCGCTCTGTGGACCGCGAGTTCTAGGAATGCCCTGTGTTCCGCGTGAAGAGAACAGCTGAACAGCACATGGTCCGCGTACTCATCCCCCTTTCCACAAGCGCATGTGGGGTCCGGTTGTAAATTAAAGCCCGCTAGTTTCGCTCGGAAGTTTCCGTGACCGGACATGAATTGAATGACCTCGTGTCCCAATGCCAGGGGTAGCTTTAGCCTGTGTCGTACATTGGGGAAAAACTTGAAGGTTCATCTACCTTTTAGTGAGTTTTCCCATCTGTTTTGCCACTCGTCAAGTAGACTTTTCTTCTTTGTATCCCAGGTTTTTCGTCTCAGCTGAACGGGGAGCAATGCAATCTCAGCCTTATGAACCATCCACTTTATCTCGAGGTCTAGGGGCGGAACTCCCGCTAGCACTTGGAGAGCATCAGTTGAAGTGGTGTTATATGCGCTCGTCATGCCAAGCAGAGCTCTTCTCTGGATAGTACCGAACTTCTTGGCTACCTGTAGGGAATTTATCTTATGGACCCAGAATTGGGCACCGTAAGCGATCTTTGGAAGAAAGACACCCCGATATAATATCATAATGTTTTGCCTTTTGAACCCCCAGCCAGCTCCGATAGTGCCTCTGAGTTTTGAAAACAATGTTTCCGACGAATTTTTGAGGTGGTCTATATGCGGTGAAAAAGTCCTTTTTTGGTCAAGTCTCATCCCAAGGTATCTGACGTTGTCCACCGACACTATTCTTTCCTCCCCAAAGGCTAGGGTGAAGCCTGGAACGAGGGCGCCTTTCGTCATCATCGCTTCTGACTTCTGGGCAGAGAAGGTGAGTCATCTGTCCCTAGCCCAATCCAGGACTGGCAATAATGTGGCCTCAGCCCGGTCGATGAGGGTGCGCCTGTCCGGTCCAGCTACCGAAATTGCTATATCGTCCGCATAAGCTTGGGCATGCACATAGTCCTGGAAATCAGTGCGGAGTAGGGCTTCTACCGTCACGTTCCAGAGCACGGGTCCCAGAATCGATCCTTGGGGGCACCCTTTGGTAACTCTGACAGTTTTAGACACGCCCCCTATTGTCATAGTGGCCGTTCTACCTCTGAGATAATCGGCTATAAGGTATCTCATGTGCTGGCTGGCTCCCAGACTGCTCAAATCTCGTTGCAATGCCGGCCACGTAAGGTTATCGAAGGCTCCGGATATGTCCAGAAAGATCGTGATAACATATTTCTCCGTTCGTAGGTTGCTCCACGTGAGCAGTTTTTGAATGGCGTCCATAGTCGATCGGCCTTCCGTGAATCCAAACTGTTTCCCAGAGAGGTTAGGACTTATCTGCGTTTTCAGCCGGTTGTTGATAACCTTTTCCGTGATCTTCCCCATGACCGGCAGCAGGCTCACCGGCCTGTATGATTTAGGCAGCGCGGTGTCTCTGTCCTGCCCTTTTAAAATGGGGATCACCTGGGCTGCCTTCCAGCTGCTGGGGAACTGTGCTGTCCTCAGGGACTCATTTACGATCTTCATGAGTCTTGGGGCTATCGTTGGCCAGAGGACCCGAACCATTTTGGCCGTAATACTGTCCATTCCTGGAGCCCTGTTCGGCGATAGAGCCCATGCGCAATTTTTGAGCACATGCACGTCTACTGAACCCAGATCTCCTACCATGATATCTAGACGCGCGTCCTTTTGTATCAGAGGGTCATTTGGAATCAAGGCATTAAGCAAGGTATCCACCGACTCATCTATATTGTTCACTGCCCTTCCATCTTGGTGTTTCATCAGCCCGATCGCAGATTGTGGCCTGTTCACACCCTTCATCCAACGATACAGCTTGCCCCAGGGCTGATGTCCCTCCAGGGTGCAAAAGTTCTTCCACGAGGACACTTTATTTCTTCTTAACAACATGGTATACTCATTCCTCACGAAGTTAAAGTGCTGTCGCCCTCCAGCTGCCTTGTGTCTCGCAGCCGCTCGCACCTCCCTCCTTTTTCTGGCCAGCTCCGGTGACCACCAAGGCGGCAAGGCTTTCTTTCTAGGTTTGGTCCTGGGAGCATGGCGGACTGCCGCATGCACAATGTCCTCGTTAAGCTGGATGGCCATTGTGTCTAGGTCTTCGGCCGCTTCTACCCGTTGTGAGAACCTGGCCTCATATTCCTGCACTAATACATCTTGGTTCTTCAAGAGAAGGTTGAACTTGGTGGCGCGGTGAACGAATTTTCTGATTCTCAGGTCTAAGGTGAAGTTTATCAGATTGTGATCGCTGGAAGTCACCGCCGGGATAACAGCCCAGTCTCTCAATTTCCCGAGGGTACCCTCACTGCAAACGGTAACATCTATGTTGGTGCGACCCCTGGGCCCATCGAAGGTCTTGTGTGCGCTCCTCTTGTTCGCAGTTCGCAAGCCGTGGTGATCCAGCCACATAACCAAGACCTCCCCACGCCGGTCGTTGATTCTGCTGAACCAACGAGTGGAGAACGCGTTTGCGTCTAGCGCTATGAGGACCTCAGGTGCGGACGACTCTGTATCTGAAGTACCCGCTGATGAGTGTCACTATCCTATCCTCAGCGCAGTCGAGATCTATGGAAACAAAGTTCTCCGTGGTTCCAACAGACCTGGCAACCACGACCAGGTCAGCGTTAAAAACGATGATAGCTGCGCCATGATCCACATGGTTGGGACCGCTCCTTCTTCGTGTTCCCTTAGAGAGATATGTTCTCATCGGGGCTGCTTCGAAGCCCGTCAGTCTACCACGGTTAGTGTATGGTTCTTGCACCAACGCGATGCCGACACTCATGTCCTGACAGTAAGCTAGAAGCTGATCGTTGACTGCCTCAGCTCTCCCCATGTTTAGCTGCACAATGCTCAAGGTGGCGACACTCATTGGGACGTGCCATAGTCAGTCCTCCTAACTTGGGCAAGAAGGTAAGCCGTCCTTGCCGAGCACGTTTTATCTCGGGCACTGTGTCTCCCTCTGCAGTTGACACAGGTCGGGTTTGCCTCCGCAGCCGGACAATCCGCCGCCTTGTGCCCTTTACGCCCACAATGCGCACACACATGTTCCTTCTCGAAGCACTTGGCCGCTGGGTGCCCGTATCTTAGACACATGTGGCATTGCGTGACGTTGTCATAAGCGCTCGTCCTGCACCTCATGAATCCCATGTAGAGTGTCGTGTCCTCAAACTTTGAGTAATATTTCGGGTTCACCTCAACTACCCAGTTCGTTGTGCTTCTATCCCTCAGTCCGGTCTTGAACACCGGTCTTAGAACTTCCTCTCCGACGTCAACGCTGAAACCTAGCTCCGGATTCTGCTCCAGCAGATCTTTTTGTGTCCCCACCAAGTCCACCTCTGCGCTGACGCCACGGATGATAACTCGCGGCCACCGCAGACAATCCTCTTTCAACAAGAGGGATACTCTGGCTATGTGCTTAAGGGCATCGGTCGTCTCCTTGTCAGACGGCTTTAGGATGACCTTGCCCGCCTTGGTCGTCACTGTCTGACATCTTGGCCTGATCTTTTTCGCCACCACCTGGTTCCAAATCAAATTCTTAACCTCCGTGACCGTTTTGCCACCGGACTCTTTCACCACAAAAGAAGGCATGTTCTCCGCCTGTTTGACCTCTTTTGTCATTTTGTTTCGTTGCTCAGCTCTTGATCTAGATCGATCATCATTCCGGTCAGAAGATTTGTTTTCTTCCCTCCTGGTGACTGTCGCAAAGGTTGCCGTGTTCTGGGTATTGATCTCCTGCGCCACTGGAACTTGCGCCAGCTTTGCCGCTACTTCTTGCTCTCTGATGGCCTCCTTCCTCCTTATACCTGGCCACAACCGCCTCTAGGGTTTGTTCGTGGGCCACCTCTCTGAGGCGCAACTCCGTCCCAAACTGCAGCTGCCCCCACACAGATCTCTGCCGACCTTCTAGCCTCCTCCAATTTGCTGGTCATTTGCAGATTTGACACCACCATGTCATGTACCGCTGTATCCAAGTCCTTTAGCTTTTCAAACAAGCAGCGCTGAGTTTCTACCGTCATGGACGACTTCTTTGTGGCCGCTACCTCCAGAGTGTATCGGATCCACTTTATGGCTTCTCTGGCCACTGGCGCTGGGTCAGGTGACGTCCTGTGCTTTTTGCTCCCTGGATCCTCCCCAGGGGACGGTGGCGACCTCATAAGCTGCTGTTGGCTTGTTCCCGCCTGAACATCCATATGAATCGTAGATCCGTTCATTTCATCGTCCAACTGTATACTGTCTCTATCCCCCATTTTGAGAATGGTTTTTGGGGGGGAAGGGGTCAAAACCCCGATTTTCCCCGTGGGGGGTGGGTCCTGGTGACCTTCCGGACCGATTTCCCTGAAAAGGTACAAAAGCCCCGGGGGGTGGGGGAGGTGCCCTCGTTCCCTATTGGGGGAAAATGTACTATGCCCCTAGTGTTGCCGATAGCACTTGGACCGGGGTCTCTAGGTTGAATTCCAACCAAGATTTGGGCACTCAAAGAATAAATAGGGGGAAGAACTGTTCAAAGTTGATAGCGACACTATCTATGGGAAGAACTGTCCGAATATGATAACGACTTAACTTTACTGACCTTGACAGAAATAGTCCTCCGTGCAGCTGTGGTCGGTCCGCTGATGCAAGTCTAAAGCCTACAACTATAAAGTTCGGCCGAAAAACGGGCGGCCATGTAATCCTTATGGGGAAAACTAAGGCGTTCCCCACTAGGTGGATTTTGGACAGACCGACTCAAAATCGACACCGGTCTGTTCGCGCACTTTTTATACACCTATAGGCACCGGAATCACAAAAAACGATTAAGAACTCACGGAGTTAACGCTTCTGCAATGTAAATCCGCAAGAGGGCGCCCCTCGGAGCAAGACAAACCGTAGCAAAGCACGTCAACACTACGCCGCAGTCGAAACGGCACTAGTAGATAGGGACATAGAGTTCCAAAAGTGGACTAGGTCCTACACTCCGCAGATTAGGTATATGAGCCGAAGCTCGTCCCCCAATAAGCAGAGGCACTTCCCTTTCCTTTCGGTCGGGGAAGCATCGCCAAATGAGATCAGCCTAGAACTAGGACTTTCACCGATTTGGCCCGGAGAGTTTTTACACCCCTCGGGCTTTACCGGGTTTTCATTCGGCTTCCAGTTTAGTGTTGAGATGTATCATTTCTCTTTACCGACCACTGGTAAGGCCGCGGCACTATCCAACCCGTTGCTTAATATGGTTTAAGCAACCGCCAGGTGATATACTCCCACCGGCAGAGTGACTAGGTTCCCGGGAGAATACTCACCGTTAACTTTCGTCTGATCAGCATTCGATCAATAACCACATCGTTAGATAAATCCGACAGCCACTACGAATCCGATCCCAGACGTCCGCGCCGGGTTTTACCCTGCCACTTGGATCCAGACGTCGTTCCCGTAGTACTTATCCTCAATTGTAAGATTGAGCGTCTAAAGTGCGACGTTTCGGCCAGAGGTCCATCGTAGCCTAAAGCTAGGACATTGCCTCCCTTCTATTTACTTTTTATAGATACTAGAGGGCTAGAGGTCGGCCCATTACGCCGCGCTCGCGGGTAACGCGGTGGTCGCGACCCCTCATTTGTTGTTTTTCAATAGAGTGAGTACTCTATTCTCCCCGCCCCGCTGGCGTCTACAGGTCCGTAGGACCGTGCATCATCCACGCGCCCCAGGCGCACCTAGTGTAAACACGTAGGCCACTGGATGAGTGTCCACGGTACTTTCCCCTAAAGGTAGTTTCCGCAGATCTCTTTCTATCAAATTCCAACAACACCGCACCCCAGCATCCCTGATGCCTACTCGTCTCATTGGAGCGAGTCACGGCCGCCGGGAATCGCAGACATCACCCCGTGGATTCATGGTCTACTTCCAGCCAGCTACACTTCAACCTTTCTTTCACTGATGGGAAGTAGCTATATATGAATCTACCCTTCTCACTAGCCTCCCACCGTGTTTGCCATTCGGCAATCCCTTCCTCCTCTATATCCCTGACCTGCTCCCTCCCGAGCCCCGTCCTCCTACTCCTAGCCACACGACCCCATTGTCTCGCGACCAGGTCCAGGGGAAGCACACCGGCGATGACCGGCAGAGCCTCCGTACTCGTCGTACGGTAAGCCCCCGTCACCGCCAGAAGTGCCTTCCTCTGGGCACCCAGAAGGAGACGTTTCATCATCCGATCGTTGACGGTTTCACCCCACACCGCGGCCCCGTAAACCATTCTAGGCACAAATACACCGAGGTATAATCCAAGAGCCGTCATATCGGTGGCAAGTTGGGACCATTTGACATTGTCGAAAGCGCCGCTTATATCCAAAAAACAGCCAAAAACATGCTTTCCATTGTTATCTGACCATTCGGCTACTTAGTGGACTTCTGAGGCCTGAAACCATGTTGATTAGGGCTCAGCTTTGACCCCGAGTCCAACTCAAGCAGATCGCAGACAGTTTCCTACAAAATCTTGCCAAGCACCGGTAGAAGGCTAACCGGTCTGTAGCTTTTAGCCTTTAATGGATCTTTGTCTTTATTTTTTAATAGGATGACTACCTCAGCGTGCTTCCAGCAGGACGGAAATGTCCTATTTGTGAGACAGCCATTTATTAGTTCCAGCAAGCGTGTATCAATAACTGGCCATGCAGCAATTATCACCTTGATAGTAATTCCATCAGCTCCTGGAGCCCGGTTCTTTTGGCGCCAAACAATTGTTTTTAAGTCATTATAGGATATCTTCAGGTCCCTGGGGCTATTATGCCTATGTATTATTGGTGGAGCCGGATCATCCGGTGAGTTTGGTATGAGCTCATTCATGAGGTACTCGATAGTATCCTGGATACCTCTCGTATATGTGTTATCCGATTTCTCAAGAATAGTTGGTAAACTCAGCTCTTTCTTTCCGTGGATTAGCCACTTTGTAAGCTTGCCCCATTTGTTTTGACTTGTGGTGGATTGTTGGTGTACATAAGTAATCCAGAATTCTTCTTTTATTTTGCGCATTAAAGCGACGTGACGGTTTCTTTTGGACTTGTAAGTATCCCTGTCCTCTTGGGATCTGGATCTGAGCATCACTCTGTGTGCTCTTTTTACTTCCTTTCTAGAGCTATGTAGGCAGCGTTCGTCCAGGGGGGGAAGGCAACCTTACTCCTAATTGTCTTAGCTAATATCTGGTCGCATGCATAAATGATGGCTTCTGTTAACCTTGTAGCTTTGAAGTCCCAGGTCGTTGGTTTTGAACCAACCTCATGGGACAGAATACTAGACTCAAAATCGCATGTCTTCTTATTTAAGTATTCCTCGATTTTGTTTTGTAGACATGCCGCATCTATCTTATTGTCTTTATATCTCCGCTTTATGGCCGGTCGAACAACTATGAAATCGTCTATAAGTGAGAACGATATGAGAGAGTGATCGCTCGTAACGCTGTGAGCGTCCATGCCCCATTGGCGAACTTTGCCTGTTAATATTCTGGACAGAGTGATGTCAACATTACTTACACCGCGTGAACCATGAAAGGACCATCTATTGTCGAGGATGTTCTCTATCGTTAGACCTAAATCCGAAATTAGCTGTTCCACGAGCCTTCCCTTCTCATTTCTCCTCGGGTCGCACCATCTGGGTGAGAAGGCATTCGCATCCACACCAAAGATCAATCTGTTAGCCAGTTGTGTGTTAATTCGACTTATTTCTTGTATGAATAGTTCCGTCTTTATTCTGAATTGAAAATAACTTGACATAATGTCTATCGGGGTTTGGCCGGGGAGTGAAACGCTAATCACTACTGTGTGCATTGTAGACAGTTGGGGTTTAGATATCAAGTCTAAAGAGCTATTAAATATGACTATGGCAGCCCAGATGCCATGTTGCTCATTCATTTTGGATTTTGCCGTTCTCGTGGCGTTATATTCTAGATTGATCAACTTGCCCCGCTTAGCGTATGGTTCTTGTATTAAAGCAATATCAACTTTGTTTGTTACGCAGTATTTATATAAATCGTCTGACGCCGACAGCGACCTGGCCAAGTTTATTTGCACTATGTTGAGGGATTTTTTAGTCATAGCTGGTTGTTCTTTCGATAGCCGTTATCTTGTTCATCCATACAGAGCATAGTTTTGCCATTGTTTTGTGATCTTTACCACAATGTGCGCACGTGGGCGGTTTTTCTTTGGTCGGGCAGGACTTGCTGTCGTGACCTAATATAGAACAATGATAACATCTGATATCTTCTTTACACTCCGAGGTTTTGTGTGCCATTGACAGGCATCTCCTGCAGTAGGGTGCGGAGATGTAATCCCTGGGGAATACCGAAACCATAACGACGAAGGTCCTTTTGTTTAGTAAGGTTTTATATGCCGTTGGAGACAGTTCAATGACCCAGTCTACCGTTTCAATATTTCTTTTGCCACACTTGAACAGTGGATTTATGTCTGTCATGGATACTGATTCCATGTTTGAATTTTGGTGTATGATTGATTCAGATATAAATTCTGCGCTGTATTCAGTTGGAATGGCTTTCATTTTAACTTTCGGTCTCCTTGGACCCGATTCAATTATACTTAGGCCATCCACGCCTCCCATACTTCTGATAGCTGTTGCTGTTTCTTTATCAGCTATTGATAAGCGTATGTCCCCATTCTCTAGTTTTTTACAGTTGTCGATCTTTGGTTTGGGAACCTTTTCCCTAACTGCCTTCCATACGCTATCAATGCCAGAGCTTCCCTTAATAATCAGAGTAGGCTTAACTGGTAACTTTTTAGCTTTATCGAGCTTCTGTGTTTGACGGTTACGGTTTGCCTTGGGTTTACTAGGTTTTTTGACTGTCTGGTCAATAGGGGGAAACTCTGTCCTACCCTTAACTGGAGTCATGTCGCTGGTTGCTTGGCTCTTTTCAATGGATGTGGCCACTGCATATGTTTTCCTTGGTGACGGACCCTTGTCTAATTGGGCCTGTTCGCCAATCATAACATGAAGGTCATATATTTGCCGTTTCGTTTCTCTAAGTTCAGTGGCCATGTTTTTATTTGCGCCGACTACTTCTACCGCTTCTAAGGCAATTCTTTTTGTACTAATCAATATTTCGGACAGAAAATTTTCAATTCCTCCAGCCCATTACTTGCCGATCTTGGTGGATATGATCATATCAGCCATGTAAGTTCTTATACCCGCGAGGGTGGTATCAATCTGGTTTAAAGCCTCCATAATGGTTTCTGTGGTCTTGTCTTGGGTTATCTCAGGACTGTTTGATTTAAATCTTTTCTGGCTGTTTGTTATATCCTGGTTATCGGTGTCTAATTCCATGTCAGAATCATGTTCGTCATTACCGCCACCGCGGAGTCTAAGTATGTTTAACTGAGTCAAAGTCTGGTTAGGAGAAAGCATGGCCATCGATATGGCCATTGTCGATGTCATTGGCTGCTATAGCCGGAGTCAATTTGGTGGGGCCTCTACATCGCATGCCCTTGCCAGGTGAAGAAGGGTACGGCGGGGCTACAGGCACCGTCCCAACTGCCTCTGTGGTATCCGACTCCACTGAGGCGGTAACAATATTTCCGTTTAAAACTTTCATATTGTGATTTGAAAGGTTATCTCCTTGCATTTTTGACCTACTGCCAGGTTCCGGGTTTCAAGAGCCCTGTTCCCTCCGGCTCGCGGCGGGCTCGACCACGAGTTGCGTACCGTGTGTTCTAGCCTGGTCTGGGTTTGATCGTATCTATTCATGGCTCCTACGACCGGAGTTGCCAACCTCCGGAAGTCCATGCGGTTGAAAGGCCTCTTAGCGCCGGACGGGATGTCCGGTCAGGCGGGGTCGCCACGACAAGGCGGGCCTTCATCGACCCCGAGTAGATAGGGACAGTACTTCCTTGGTTTCGCGGCTAGCGCCATACAACTAAGGACCGTGTGGTAGCTCAGAGGAGCTAATTATGAGCCTTAGAGGTTCAGGTTGCCGCTTTTGCGGCACCCGGGTCGTCTTAGGGACCACCAGCACCGGGTTTCCCCGTACCTTTCTGATTTTGGTCAGCTTTCGCCTTAGGGTTCCGTCCTCCCACTAAGGTTCAGTGATTTGGTTACTATCTAAGCGCCGGTCCCACAGCCACCGCGTTTCAGCCGAGGTAGGCTCCTCAACCTTGAGGGGCACTGCGTTCGGAGCGGTGAACCGATTCCGTTCAGTGGGGCTCCCCTCTCCCGCGGTACTGATTAGGTTTTTGGTTGACATCAGTGGGTCAACCCGAGGTTTTACGCCTCTCCCACTATTCTGGCTACCCAAGCCGGCTAGTGGTTGGCCTTTTTTGTCCCATTCAGTTCCCATCAACCGAAATGGAACTAGGGTACTCTGGGCATGGATGATAGGCTCCGTATGCCCGTCATTGCACCCTGGTTAATCCTGTTAGTCGCCTCTTACGATCAAGTAGGATTAGACTGATGCTGCAATTCTAATCCCCAGCAACAGGGTGTGTATGTCCTTATTCTATTCCGTTCTCTCCTTTCGCAGTTAGCGTTTCTTTAGCGAACTTCCTTATGGCGCCGTATGTTTTCCTCGTTCTCGTAAAGACGTCTGGTTCGCATGGCCATGCGAAGCCTTCCTCCATGAGTGTCTGAACTAATCGTGTTCTTTGTTCGCTCCATCTTCGGCATTCGTATATCGCGTGTTCAGGATCATCAGTTCCTTCACCACAACTACAATCCGGTGAGTCCATCAATTTCAGTGAGTGTAGCCTGGCTGCAAAGTTTCCATGCCCTGTGAGGTACTGCGTGACGTAGTGATCAAGTTCCATCGGAATGCTTAATCTGAATCTAATATCCGGAATTATCCTATATGTCCACCTCGCCTTAGTAGAGCGACCCCATCTCGTCTGCCATATGTTCAGTAAATTACTCCTTAGTTCTTCTTGGGCCTCTGGCGTTATTGACCCTCTCTTGGTTTCTTGTCTTGTCCCCTCCCATAGTATTTGGAGATCTAGTGGAAGGAGACCTGTAATGACTTGTAGTCCTTTTGTAGGTGCCGTTCTGTATGCTCCTGATACAGCAAGTAGAGGTGTCCTCTGTCCCCTTGATAGGCGTTCTCTGTCTGTCTTTGGCCAGTCCATCATCCAGGCGGATGCTCCATATGTGATCCTTGGAATGTATAACGCTTTGTAGATCAAGAGTGCAGCTAGATAGTCCACACCCCAGTCTCTACCGATCATACCCTCTCATCCTGCTGAATTCTTTTGTTTCTTTCTGTATAATGTGCTGCACTTGGTGCTTGTGCTTCATGTCTGTATCCATGATAATACCTAGATACTTAATTTTCTCGGATACTTTTATCCTATTCTCTCCAAAAGCAAAACTAAAACCTGGAGTTAACCCTCCTTTAAGGGTTAGGCCTGTTGTCTTTGTCAATGAGAATTTCAATCCGTACCTATCTGCCCAGGTGATCAGATCGGGAAGGTGTTCTTCTGTCCTTTCAACCAGCTCTTTTCGAGTGTTTCCTGCAACTAATACTGCTTTATCATCCGCGTATGCCACGCGATGTGTGTATTCGCTGGTGGTATTCTTTAGTATCTGGTTTACTGCTATATTCCAGAGTGTTGGACCAAATCCTGATCCTTGTGGACATCCTTTTGTTAGTATTGTGCTTACTGTAATTTGATTTGAAGTGATTGTAGCCCGTCTGTTAATGAGGTAGCTCTTTGTGATGTTAATCGTGGCCTTTGATGCGCCAAGTGCTGTCATGTCCTCAATGAGTGGTGGCCATGCGACATTGTCGAATGCACCTGTACGGGCCGGGAGCATATAATAATAATACGCGCGCCCGGTAACCAGGCGCTTCGCGCGCTGCACTCACACACCGACCGATTTGTGTAAATTGTGTGTATATAGGTATAGCACTCAACAGAAAGTGGCCAGGTTCGCCGAGCAAGACCTGTGAGTGCTAGTATGCGGTGGTGTGTATACGTGTGTATATATGTGTGTGTGTACTTAAACTAACGAATAACAGTAAATATTAAAGGCTGTGTAGCCCTTATGGCTAAACAGAATAAAATATAGATATAATAGAATCCAATGAAAAAGAGTTATGGCCCTTCTGGCTCAATAACACAATAATTATAATATAAAACAAAACGCTATTAGAGCAGTAACTTGGTATAGTTAATATAGAAAAGAAAGGCCTTTCTGGCCAGACAATAATAATAAATAAATAACAATAAAAAATAACTCACGGGTTGTCGATGCACTGCTGGCCAGCCGCTACCTATGCCTATAATTCACTAAATAAAATTCACACAAAAAAAATATATATAATAACAACAAACGTAGCGATTCGCGCACACGTATAAATAAACAAGTTAATAACAATATAATAATAATATAATAATATGACGCGGCGATTAGCGCCCACGCAATGTAATGTAAAATATAAGTACTATATAAAAAACAAGGATGAGTAAGTGGCGATTAGCGCCAGCGACAATCACAAAAACTTATAAAAAAAGGAATACGTTCTTGTTCGGTATATCAATATTGCGGCGGACTATCTCACACGGCGGACGGAGAAAGACAAAAATTGCGGCGGCCGTGTTAAGCTACGCGAACCGGCGAACCGGCGGCAGCAGATAACGCGCCGATACCTGATTAGCATATTATATAATAATTCACAATACAATTAATAAAAATAAAACAATATAAATAAACAGTTAACAGTGCGTGAGTGTGTGTGTGTGTGTCGATCGGCGGCAGCGGCGCAAACAGCACCACTGATGTCTAAAAAGATTCCTAATACATATTTTTCACTCCTGCTGGCTACCCATTCCTTAACTTCAAAGATAGCTGTTAGCGTTGATTTTCCTTTTCTGAATCCATGTTGGTTCTCTGCTAGATTTTCTTTTATTTCATCATTCAGCCTTGTGCATATTAGATGCTCCAGTGCTTTACCGAGGACCGGTAGTAGGCTAACTGGTCTAAACGATTTCGGATCTTCTCTTCTCTTATCTTTGCCCTTAAGAATTGTTACTACGTCGGCTGATCTCCACAGTCTTGGGAAATACCCTTGTTCAATGAGATCTTCAAAGAGATTTGTAACGTATTCACATATAAAGGGCCACGCTTTCCTTAGTATTAAGGCGTCTATGCCGTCTTCTCCTGGTGCCTTCGTCGTAGACATCCTCCATATAGCTTCTCTGACCTCGTTCATGTTCGTCTTCTGATGCCTGAGTATTTGTCTTCTTGGTTCTTCTATTGTACTGTTTTCCGACTGGTTACTAGGTATGTGCGTGTCCAAGAGGTATTGTAGTGTCTCTCTTAGTGTCTTCGTGTATTCTCCGTTTGGTTTCTTGAGGACCGATGGTGCATCATGCTCCGCCGAGCCCTTTTTATCCATCTGAAACATCTTCCCCATTTATCGTCTCTGATTTCCCCAGCGAATCTCCTCCAAGAGGTGCTTTTAACTTTTCTCAGTAGTTTAACAAAGCTGTTTCTTTCTGCATTGTAGTTGTTCCTGTGTGATTGTCGTTCTTCTGAATAATAATTCATTTTCCTGTATGCCGCTCTCATCTTCTTTCTTTGTACATCCAGTTCCCTAGTCCACCATGGAGGATGTTGCTTTAATCTTATCTTTCTCCTGGGTATGGCTTTGTTAGATGCCTTTGTAATTGCCTGCATTAAAAGTTCTGTCCTATCTTCAAGATCTGCATGTCTCAGGTCATCGTCTACAGCACTAAGCTGCCAAACCAGTTTGGCGTTGAAACTTTCCCAGTCTGCTTTCTCCGTGGCATACCTTAATTTGCATTTAAAATTCTTTAAGGAGTCACCTCTTCCTATGTTATATCTAATTAATCTATGATCACTATTTATTTCGCCTTCAATAATCTCCCACCTATCTATTTCCATTGATAAATCTCTTGTCGTAAGAGTTATGTCAATGTTATTTTCGCCTCTGGGGCCTGAAAAAGTGAAGAGGGGATGTCTCTTATTGGCTAGTATTAGTTGTTCCTCCGCTATCATGTCTTCAACGATTAGACCACGTCTATCTGTTTTCCTGCTGTACCAGTTTGTTGAGAAGGCATTTATATCCGCTCCAATTAGATTGCGGTCACCACATTCTCTCTTGATTCTCCTGAGTACTTCTGTAAGTTCAGCTGTGGGTTCCCTGTATTTGAAATAGGCTGAGATTAGGTTAATCTCTTTATCATCTTCTGCACTTATAGTTGCTACTGCAAAGTTAGCGCATGTTAGATCGTTCCTGGACAACACAGTCAGTGCTGGGTTGAACACAACTATTGCAGCTCCATGCAATATGTTTTGCGCCCCTCTTTGTTGCACCTCAGGTGATAAAATAATCCTGATAGGCGATGTTTCAAGCCCTACGAGTCTCCCACGTCTAACGTAGGGTTCCTGCATAAGGGCAACGTCTATCT
Source organism: Aphis gossypii (assembly GCF_020184175.1). NCBI lineage: Eukaryota > Metazoa > Arthropoda > Insecta > Hemiptera > Aphididae > Aphis > Aphis gossypii. Next base: position 58,389,946 of record NC_065533.1, read on the forward strand.
TTTCCTTTTGGGCATATCTAAGGAGGTCCTCGTTTGCTGTCGCAGTTCTAGCCGTATTTATCTGCACTATTCTTATTGTGTAAGCGCTCATTGTTGCTGACCATAATCTGTATTACGGACGTTAGTTCTGATCTTCAAAACCTTCATAGAGCATGCCTTGTGGTGAGACGTATATGCCTCTCCACAATTGGCACATTTAGGTGGTTTATCCTTGTTCTTACACTCCTCTACTTTATGTCCCTTTTCGGCGCAGTATGAACACACCATCTCGGTAGCCTTGCACTTGGCCGCAATGTGGCCATACTTCTGACATCTGTAGCATATTGAAACGTCCAAAAATTCTTTTATCCTGCATGCCGAGTATCCGATGTAAACGCTTCTGTCTATAACTTTTTTATATACTTCCGGTCTGACCTCACAGACCCAATGCACAATTTCCTTATCTTTTGGGCCCCTTTTGAACTTAGGATGTATTTTGTCCTTGTCTGACAGGTCAATTCCAAGTTCTGGGTTCTGCTCAATGATAGTTCTTGCCAGTTCGTCTGGCCTTACGTCCTTCTCAACATCATAAATTATTATCTTTGGGAGGAATGCACCTGTTCGTTGTATTCCGAATCCTTCCTTAGCCAGTGATTCCATTATCACCCTAGTCGTGTCATCTGCTGGTGTGATCATGGGATCTCCTCCGCTAAGTACTACTGAGTCTTTTATCTTCGGGGATTTGTTCTTAGAGACGACTTGTGTCCACAGTAGCTTCTTCGTCTCTTCTGTTGTTTTGTCTCCCGTGTTAACTATGAATTTGACTGGGACAGTCTGTTCAATTCATTTGTTGAGTATTTCTTTTTCTCTTTCCTTCTTGCCCCTGCTGCTGGTTTTCCTCACCATAGACCTGGATGTTTCTGCGCCCGAATTTGGGGCATCTGTCTCCGTAGTATGGTCCTGGGATTTCGCTGCTGATGTTGAACCTTCTTTATCTGTGACTGCTGAATTTTTCTTTTTCTTCTTCTTCGATTTTCTCTTATTTTTGGTTGTCTCCATTTCCTTATCCGTGGTCAGAATTTCTTCTGCTATGTTTCTCCTAGCAGTCGATGGTGGAAGGGGTGATACGAATCTCACCTTCTTTCTGCTGTCCTCTAGTTCGTCGTACAGTCTTTTTAATTCTGTGTATCTGCCTATGTACTGAATATTCTCTAAGCAAAGTTCAGTAACTAGGTCATTCATTAATTCTACTCCTTTGTCTAATTCCGAGTTATTAGATGCGTTCAGCTTCTTCTTGGTCGAAGTTTTGAACTTTTCGAAGTACATAGTCATTTCCCTCGCTTTTCTTTGGTAAAAGCAAGCTTTTTCCATCTCATCCTTTGGGGTTCCAGTTGATTGTTCTTTCCATATCTTGCTCTGGTTGATTGGAGTACTATCATTTGATGAAGTTTCAAGAATCCTTTTGTTGGTTGCGTTCTGGGGATCCGTTTCCATCTGGTTACTTTCACTATCCCCTGAGTTGCTTTTGGCACCTCCTCTAATCCTGATAACTGATTTGCTCTCCAACACCCCGTACTGTCCTATAGTTGTTTCTGGGTCTTGTCTTGCTGTAGATCTGTTTTTGGGGCATCTCCTTCCTACCGGCGCGCCGATGTTAAAAGGTCTAGTTAGACGCATCGCATTTTCGGTATCATCTAGATCAGAGTCCATGCCTCCCTGTTCTTCCAAGGAATCAAAATCTCCATCATACTCTGTGCATGATGGGATTATGTTGATTTCATCTGACTCTACGTATGAGTCTTCCTCATGATATCCTTCGAATAGGGTTCCCATCGCCAATGACGATGCTAACGTTGAGCTCCTTTTCCTTTTCAGAAAAGTAGGCTCGTCTACGGACAACTCTTGATTCTGGGTGTATTCAATCCAACTGTTAAGTTTAGCCTTTTCAATTTCTTCGTCAGTGTCTGGTGATGGGCACTTTGGATAAATGCCCACTTTTTTGCTTACCACGTAACCCTCACCAAAATCTTGGTCCGATCTTTCTTGTCCTTCCTTGTGTGGAGGGAGCTCTGTAGAGGTTCTGCTTACCGATCTGCTTCCAGGTGGAGAGTTTGAGTTAACTCTTACCGGGACGTATACAGTTCTGATTACTTCTCTTGATTTGTTCTTTCCCCATCCTTCAAAATTGCCATGGTTAATTCCGTAACCCTTTGCATCCATTGTCGCAAAAAGTCCCTTCTCGTTCTTCTTGCTTTCCTGCCTTTGTTCCCATTCTCTAATAGCGTCGTTCTTGGAGCTTCCCCTAAAGGAAGTTCTGAACTTTTCAAAACTCGAGAATCCAAACAATCCCTTTTGTTCTTTTTCCTGCTTCTTATCATTTGTTCTTAATTTGCTGTTAGCCTCCTCTATTTTCCTCAAGTTCGCCTCCCTGTCACTCTGGCGTTGCCTTTCAATGACTTCCCTGTTGTATAACCTGCTTGGCTTTAAGATTCCTGCATTGCTATTCGCTGTTGAAACCGAATCTAGGGAACTCATAGATCCCAGAGAGCTATATCCCCTATTTTTGAACCCTTCTAAGGGGGGGTCCGTCCCCTTCCCCTGTGTTAACCAACGGTTCATAATAAGGCCAGCCTGGTATCGTTAATGACTTATGCGGTATAAGCCCTTGCCCTAGTTTTGGCCCTATTTGCCCTACGGTCTCCGTTCAAGTTTGTACCTTCTTGTGGCACTTCGCTGAGTATCTTGGCCTTTGAACCAGGACTCTAAGTCCAGTGGTTCCAAAGTTGCGAAAATCTGTCTAGTTGCAGATTCTAGATACGGCGTCGCCGTCTTCTTTGATGTTTGCCGATTTTGTTGTAAAGCTCTAAAAGCTGTAATTTTTTACTTACAGCTACAAATCAAGTTCGTACTGCCTTGAAATTGACTCCTGAATTGTTCGACCTTTGAGTCGAGGTTCTAGGTCCCGTATCTCAAAAGTTAGGATTTTGCATATACAACTGCTGTAGCGGTATATCTTGAGTTTGCTTTGAAGTTTGCCGCCAAACTTATAACTTTTACAAAAGCTCTTAAAATCATCTCACAGCTTTCGTTCAAGTTTGTGCTTTATTTAAATTAACTCCAGTTTCCAAATCCGTTTGAACCTAAGCTCTAAGTCCAGTGGTTTGGAAGTTAAGTTAAGCCCCCTGCTGAGGAGACGGCACGTGGCAGGAATGTGCTGACTCAGCAATTGACCCGCCCTTGATATGCCGCCTGGGCTGCTAAAAGGTCTTAAAAGGTCTATTAATACTCCGAATCTCGTGTATGGCTCCTGTATAATGGCCACATCCACATTATTTATGATACAGTATGTGTAAAATTCGGAAGACACCGCCAGCGATCTAGCCATGTTTAATTGCGCTACTTTTAGCTTTATATTAATCATTATTTGAGGGAGTTGGTTGTGTTCCGTAGTCCGTTATGCGTTGGACAACTATAATTCCCTGGGCCCACGTCTTACACTCCTTGCCCATTGTGGTGTGTCTACCACCGCAGTGTGCGCACGTTGGTGCATCTCCCTTATTGTTGCATTTTTCTTTATCGTGTCCTGTTGTGGCGCAGTGATGGCATTTTATGTCATTTGTACAGTTCTTGGTTGTATGATCGACTGCGAGGCATCTCCTGCAGTGTGGTGCGGTCACAAATGGTCTCGGGAAGGTGGAAATTAATCCGATAAATGTGCGTTTATTAAGCATAGCTCTGTCACTTCCTGACCTTTGGCGAGACTTCCACCACCCAGTCCACCACCTGTCGGTTTCAGGGACCGCATTTAAACAATGGTTTAACGTCATCCTTTGACTCTGGTTTCAAATTCGGGTTCTGATCCATTATTGCGTCAGCTATGAATTCTGCCGAGTAATCCGCCGGTATGTTTTTTATTTTGACTTTGGGTTTCCTATTACCTTCCTCTATTACATTGAATCCGTCTTTACCACTCATGTTCTTGATAGCTCTCATAGTGTCCGTGTCAGTAGATACTAGTAAAATATCTCCGTTCTGAAGCTTCTTAGCGCTATCAACTCTAGGTTTTTCCAGCACCAGTTTTATCGATTTCCAAAGTGATGTCATATCATTTGTACCCCTGACTCTGAGACTCGGCTTGACTGGCGCCTTCTTTGCCTTATCGAGTCTATCTTTATCTGCCTTAGCTTTAGTGCTTGTATTTTTCGGTTTAGGCTTTCCGATAGGTGGGTACTCTCCTGGACCTCTATTTACTTTTTCAGCTGGGGGGATCTGCCTTTCTGGACCAGTATATTTAGTGCTCTCGGTGACCTGAGCATATGTGCGATTTACATTATCCGTGGTAAGGCCAGTGGTTGATAGTTCTCCTAATTGCACGTGGAGTTATCTTATGCTTTGCCTGATGGAGCTCCTTCGTTGTATGCTTGTTGATACCAATGATTTCCACGGCTTCTAGGGCTATCTTTTTGGTGTTCACCAGAATATCCGTTAGAAAATCCTCCATACCGGAAGCCCATTTCTTGCCGATCTTAGTGGCTGCAGTCATGTCAGCCAGGTATGTTCTTATGTTGCTCAGCGTAGAGTCAACATTGTTTAGAGCGGTCTCTATGACTTGAGTGGGTATATTATTTTCTTTTTCCGGACTGCCGGTTTTGAATCGCTTTGGATTTCCGTTCATCTCATCAGCCTGAGTCTCAGTGTCTGTATCCATGTCAATTATACTCTCGTCATTTAAGTCGCCATTACACCTTCGTAGCCGGAGGGGAACGTTGTCGTATTGAGCAGTCAAGTTTTTAGTCGGAAAGGGTACGAGCGTGGCCGGTGTTTGGCCGTTGTCTGATTCGTTGGCTATTCTAGCCGGTGTCGTTGTTGTGGGGCCACCACTTCGCTCGCCCTTGCACGGTAGAGATGGGGACGGCGGGGCTACGGGCACCGACCCAACTACCTCTGTGAGATCCGACTTCACTGAGGCGGTAACAATTATGCGGTTTACCAGACCTGACATATTGTGTTTTGGAAGGTTTACTCCTTGCATTTTATACCTGCTTCCAGGTTCCGGGTGTTGAGCCCTGATCCCTCCGGCTCGCGGCGGGCTCGACCGCGAGTTGCGTCCTGTTTATAGCCTGGTCGGGGTATAGCCAAATCTGTTCCTGGCTCTTACGACCTCTTACGGCCTAGGGCCTTCATCGACCCCGAGTAGATAGGGACATTGGTCTCCAGGTTTTTGGCTCGCGCCTACCTCCTTCCGTCCGCGCCTTAGCGCTGGGCGCTACTAACAGGCGAGAAGTGGCTCTAGGCTACCAGTATTTTATCCCCGATAGTCTAGGGTCTTCTGAGGAACACCAGCACCGGGCCCGAAAGCCCGTACCTATCTAGAGGCCCGGGACGACTCAGCGAAGTGCCGCCTGGGTTCCGTGCCTCTCACCAGGTGCGGTGGGTTTGTAACTATCTAGCGCTTGTCCCACAACCACCACGTTCCAGCCGAGGTAGGCTCCTCAACCTTGAGGGGCGATGTATCCCGGATACGGCGGGCCGTACCGGTACACAAAGGGGCTCCCCTCTCCCGTGGCACTGACTGGATTTATGGTTGATGTCGGTAGATCAACCCGGGGCTGTTGCCCCTCCCACTATTCTAGCTCCCCAGCCGGCTAGTGGTAGGCCTTGAGGCGGAGATTGAGCCGACGCCTAAATGCCAACCCAGGGTCCCCGCCAACCCTTTCCGTCGCCTATGACGGGCCTACCTAATCCATTAGCCTAACCTATCCGAGAGTCTCTTGGCCTCGATGGCCTCCCTAGCAAAGCGGCGCAGAGCACAGTAGTTCGACCTAGTGTCCAGAAACACCTCAGTCGGACACGGCCAAGCGTCCTCGCCTATGAGCCTGATGACTCGACTCCTCTCAGCAGAGAGAGCCGGGCACCTGTAGAGCACGTGGTCCACCGTCTCGTCTTCAGTGCCACACCTACATCCGCCAGTTCCCCGCAGAGCGAAGGACGTCAACTTGGCGTTGAAATCCCCATGCCCAGTGATGAACTGGCACACATAGTGGTCCATCTCGAGAGTGAGTTCCAGTCTCCTCCTGATGTTGGGTATCATCGAGTGGGTCCAACGACCCTTCTCGCTGACGTCCCACCTGTCCTGCCAGATGTCCAGAAGCCTATCCCACTGAGCCCTCATCTCCTCCTCCGAGATTTGGCCAGCTTTCCTTTTGGTCCTAACCACATGCCAACGAATTTCCAAGTCTAGAGGCATCTGCCCAGCAACGACCTGCAACGCATCCGTTGAAGTCGTTCTGTATGCCCCTGTAAGAGAGAGAAGGGCTCTCCTCTGCTTACTGCCTAGGAGTTTTATCGCCCTGGACGTAAGAACTCCCCCAGACCAGATCTCCGCAGCGTACGTGATACGGGGCAGGAAGACTGTCCTGTATATTACGGCGGAGGTGGACTGCCGAAGGCCCCAGTCCGCGGACGAAGCAGCCCTGAGCCTACTATACAGAGAATCGGACTTTCCGGCCACTTGACTAACGTGCTCCCAGAAATTTCGCCTACTGTCCAGCTCGACACCCAGATACCTAACTGAACAAACGGCCACGATGTCCTCTGTCCCGAATGGAATGGTGAACCCTGGCCGTAGTCCTCCTTTCAGAGGGATCGCTTGAGACTTACTAGCCGAGAAGGTCAGACCTCTCTGGCTCGCCCAGTCGCTCAAGGCGCCGAGCGTTGCTCTCGCTTTCCCTTAAATTTCCTCAAGATCGGAGCCCGCGATAAGAACCGCCAGGTCATCCGCATACGCGATTAGCTTGACCCTATCGTCTTCGTTGGTGACCAACGCCCTATCCATAGATAAGTTCCACAGACTTGGCCCTAACTGTGAGCCTTGAGGGCAGCCTCTGGTGAGATCCGCGAAAGCTGTCGCTCCCTCCACCGAGAGCACCGCCCTTCTGCCCGTCAAATAACTCTGTATGATAGACCTTGTGGCATCGGATGCCCCTAAGTCCATCATGTTCCTAATAAGAACGTTCCATCTCAGGTTGTGGAAGGCTCCCGAGATGTCCAGGAAAATACCTACGACCATGTCCTCACTGTTGTCCACCCAATCCAGACACTATTTGATCGCGCTGATTGTGGACTTGCCTGCCCTAAAACCATGTTGCTCCGCTGAAAGAGCGCCCCCCGTTTCCGCCTCCAGTCTGTCCACCACCAGTCGCTCCAGCACTTTTGACGGTACCGAAAGCAGACTAACCGGTCTATATGACTTCGGAAGACTCGAGTCCCTGTCCTCGCCCTTCTTGATGACAACTATCTCTGCTGTTTTCCAACAGTCCGGAAAAACCGACTTCCTGAGGCACTCTGTCAAGACGTTGGTTAGCGGCGTACCTATAACGCCCCGGGCCTTCCTGAGCACTCCAGCGGTGATCCCGTCCAGTCCCGGAGCTTTGTTAGGTGCCATCCTCCAGACAGCACTCTTAACCTCCGCCTCCGTGACCTCCGGTCTCACTCTTCCTGCACACCCTCTGTCAAAGACAGGAGCAGCTTCATCCCTGGGGATAAGGCTCTCCAGCAGACACTCAGCCGTCTCCAAGGCCGTCACCGTGAAAGTTCCGTCTCCTCGGAGCACAGAATTGGGAATCCTACTCTTCATAGAACCATTCCTAGCCCAACGGTAGACCGGGCCCCAGATGTCCGAGTTTATGGAGGTAGCGAACTTTCTCCAAGACTCCGTCTTGGCCCTCCTAATCTTTTTCAGATGCTCGTTTCTGAGCGTTCTGAATTGACCCCTATCCGAGACTTTATAGTCCTTTGTGCGCCGGAAGTTATTGAGGCGCCTCTTGGACTCTTCGAGCCCAGCGTCCCACCATGGCGGTTTTGTTCACTTGCGAGAACGGGGCATGGAGGCCTCCATCGCCTGCCCAAGAGCACGCGTCAGGGACTCCGCTATGCGTCCGCAATCGCCCACCATGGTCTCCGGGTCACCGAAGACCTTCTGGGCCAGAACCAGCCTAAACCTATCCCAGTCTGCTTTCCTAACATTAAAACGACTTTTCCCTACCGTAGGTCCCTCCGGTCCTGATCCGACGTGGATCTTGAATCTGATGGTCCTGTGGTCGCTGTCGGTGACATCGAGCACTTCCCACTCAGATATCGAGTTCGTCAAGGAGCCCCCTCTCGTCAGAGTCACATCTATGTTCGATGACCCCATACCCGGTCTCTCGTACGTGTCGATGTGACCGGGCTGGTTGTGCACCGTCAAAAGCTTCTCCGCGATGAGGGACTCTACATGGGTCCCCCGGGCTGAACCCGAGTTGTTCCCCGGCCGACTGAACCATTGCGGTGAGTGCGCGTTCACATCGGCCCCTATCAGAACGTCTTGGTCGATCCTGTCTAAAACGTCACCTAACCTATCGGTAAAGACTCGTGTCGGGATGCTGTACTTGAAGTACGCTGACACGAAGACAACCGCCTGACCAGATCTCTTCCTGAGACTGGCCACAGCAGAGTACCTATCGCAGAGCCCCTGCAGGGCAACCACCTCGATGTCCTGATTTAGAACAACTATGGCCGCCCCTGCACTACCATCCCTACAGCTGAAAACCGTCTTCACGGCGCCGTAGTCGAATCCTAACAGTCTTTCACCCGAGGTCAGTACCTCCTGAAGCAGAAGTACCTCCACCCCGTTAGCCCTGCTATAGTCCAGTATGAAGGTCGCCTTTACCATCGCCACACAATTCGAGTGTCCCGACTGGAACTTCAAACCGCAGTTGGCGCACTTGACTGGCCCGCCCTGGCAGTCTCTAGCCCTATGGCCCTGGACCGCACAACGTCCACAAGTGTCCGCCTTCGCCAGACACATGGCTGCCCTGTGCCCGAAACGTTGGCACTTGAAGCACCTTACAATGTCCACGTACTCTTTGACCCTGCACCTGGACCCCCCCCCCCCCTGCGACGGGGCCGCGTCGACGGTTCTTGCCGTCGGGCGAGCCGACCAGGAGCACCGGGGTTCGGCGCGAACAGTCACGCCGAGACGCGACCGCCGCGACGAACCGCCACCCGGGCCCTTCGGCCGGCGCCCAACGAGTCGCGACGTCCGCTGGCCGAGCGAAAGATCCGGCCGGCCGTTTTACGGACCGACCGTGAATTCGCCCGGCGGGGACTCGCGGGCTCTGTCCGTTTACACCCGAACGGTTTCACGTTCTTATGAACTCTCTCTTCAAAGTTCTTTTCAACTTTCCCTCACGGTACTTGTCCACTATCGGTCTCGTGGCCGTATTTAGCCTTAGATGGAGTTTACCACCCGCTTCGGGCTGCACTCTCAAGCAACCCGACTCGAAGGCGCGGTCCGATCCCGGAACGCTGTGACGGCCTCTACTGGCCTGGCACCATCTGCGGGCCATGGCCCCGTTCAAGGGAGACTTGGACCGTCACGTGCGCCCCGGCAACGAGGCCGGCCCGTACGCCACAACTCCCATACGTGCCGCGACACAAAAGTGCGCGGCGGGATTCGGCGATGGGCTTTTCCCTGTTCGCTCGCCGCTACTGGGGGAATCACGGTTGTTTTCTTTTCCTCCGCTTATTAATATGCTTAAATCCGGCGGGTAGTCCCGCCTGATCTGAGGTCGGAACGTATGTATACATCATAATGTGCGTGTGCGGTCGGCGAACCGACTCGCACGGCGGCGGTCTGCGGTCCGCGCTCCGTCCCGGACACGGTCCGCGTCCGCTTCTCGGAAGCCGGAGAGGCGCCGCGTCCCGCCGGGCGCGAGCGCGTGTCGAGAACACGCGCGACACCGCGGTCGAGACGAACGCTCTCAGCCGACCCGGCCGCGCTCTCGCGCGGCGGGCGGACGGGGACGTGCCGTTTTACGGCGCGAGAACCCGTGACTGTTTGCCGTCACAACTTGGACGGACGACCGGGCGCCCTGGAGCGCCGGTCGAGCCGCCAATCTCGCGCCGCCGGTGCGGGCGCGCGCGCGCGCTGGTCGCCTTGGTTGTCGCCGCCTAGACGGGACGACGGGCGTGCCGGCGGCGCATCGGTCTGGCCGAGTATCCGGTATACGACCCTCAGACAGGGGTGGCCCGGGACCCGCGGGTCACCGAGGCCGCAATGTGCGTTCGACTGGTCGATGTTCGTATAATCTGCGGATTAAACGACGACGCGCAGATAGCTGCGGTCTTCATCGATCCACGAGCCAAGTGATCCGCCGTTCGGGGTCGGGTGTTTTTTGTTTTTGTAGATGAAACTGTTCGTCGTGCGCGTGGTAGAGCGCGAGCGACTGGTCTTTCGACGGTAACCATCTTTCGGTCGACGCTCGGTCGGGGGTCGCGGCGCGCGGGCGGTCGTCGACGTGAGTCGGGCGAGCGCTCGCGGCCACGGGGTCGGATGAGGCGCGCGCGAGACCGGCGCGTGTACGCCGGCGCCGCGGGCCCGTCTCTAATGATCCTTCCGCAGGTTCACCTACGGAAACCTTGTTACGACTTTTACTTCCTCTAAACGGCCGAGTTCGGTCATCTTCCCGGTCGCGCGACGACCCAGCCCCCGGGGGGGCCGAATAACGCGCGTCCAGTCCGAAGACCTCACTGCGGTCGTTCAATCGGTAGTAGCGACGGGCGGTGTGTACAAAGGGCAGGGACGTAATCAACGCGAGCTGATGACTCGCGCTTACTGGAAATTCCTCGTTCACGTGGAAAAATTGCAAGCCACGATCCCTAAGCACGAAGGAGGTTCAGCGGGTTACCCGGAAGCCTGTCGGCCCAGGAATGTTAACACACGCTGATTCCTTCAGTGTAGCGCGCGTGCGGCCCAGAACATCTAAGGGCATCACAGACCTGTTATCGCTCAGTCTCGTGCGGCTATTTTCGTCCGCCGCCTGTCCCTCTAAGAAGAGTTTAAGCTCCTGGGAGCCGGCGGTAGCCCTAGTAACGTATCGTGATCCGCCGACACACGCCCGCCGCACGCCGGAACGCGGATGGCGCGGCCGCGCCCGACGACCGCCGTGGACGACGGGCGAACGCGTTCGGGGATACCGGTCCGAGCCAATAGAGACGCGAACGCGGACGGCCGAAACCGCCCGCGCCGCGCCCACCGCCGACCCGGGTTTACCCGCCTAGTTAACAGGACAGAGTCTCGTTCGTTATCGGAATTAACCAGACAGATCGCTCCACCAACTAAGAACGGCCATGCACCACCACCCACCGAATCAAGAAAGAGCTCTCAATCTGTCAACCTTTCCGGTGTCCGGGCCTGGTGAGGTTTCCCGTGTTGAGTCAAATTAAGCCGCAGGCTCCACTCCTGGTGGTGCCCTTCCGTCAATTCCTTTAAGTTTCAACTTTGCAATCATACTTCCCCCGGAACCGAAAAGCTTCGGTTTAACGGAAGCTGCCCGCCGGGTCGTTAATGAAACGCCGGCGGATCGCTAGCTGGCATCGTTTACAGTTAGAACTAGGGCGGTATCTGATCGCCTTCGAACCTCTAACTTTCGTTCTTGATCATACGAGAACGTACTTGGCAAATGCTTTCGCGTCAGTTCGTCTCGAGACGATCCAAGAATTTCACCTCTAACGTCTCGGTACGAATGCCCCCGCCCGTCTCTGTTGATCATTACCTCCGGTCCCGAAAACCGGCCCGGCAGGACGCGCGGGCGACTGACGCCCGCGGCCCGGCGGCCCGCGCACGGAAACGCCCCGGAGGGCGGTTTCGCGCGCCCGCGAAGGGCGGAGATGCGCGGGACCGAGGTCTTGTTCCATTATTCCATGCGACCAGTATTCAGGGCCTTTTGACGAGACGGCCGCGAAGCCGCCCCGCCAGATTTGAGCCTGCTTTGAGCACTCTAATTTGTTCAAAGTAAACGTGTCGGCCCGCCGACGGCACTCGGTGAAGAGCACCGCGCAGCAAGATTGGAGTAGGCGGCCGCCGTCGTCGGACCCCGACGGCCGCGCGGCGCGCCGGAAGCACGAGACACGTGTCCGCCTGCCGACAATACGTCCGGCCGACGTGCCGGTAACTAACACCCCGAGACGGCCGACGAGCGCGACGACGGCCGCGCCGACGGGACGCGTGGTCCCGCGACGCGACCGGCCGCGACACGCCGGACCGCCAGGGTGGTCCGGCACCGCCCAGACACAGATCCGACTACGAGCTTTTTAACCGCAACAACTTTAATATACGCTATTGGAGCTGGAATTACCGCGGCTGCTGGCACCAGACTTGCCCTCCAATTGATCCTCGTTTAAAGGTTTTAAAGTGTTCTCATTCCGATTACGGGGCCTCGGATGAGTCCCGTATCGTTATTTTTCGTCACTACCTCCCCGTTCCGGGAGTGGGTAATTTGCGCGCCTGCTGCCTTCCTTGGATGTGGTAGCCGTTTCTCAGGCTCCCTCTCTAATCGAACCCTGATTCCCCGTTACCCGTTACCACCACGGTAGGCATGGAACCTACCGTCGACAGTTGATAAGACAGACATTTGAAAGATGCGTCGCCGGTACGGAGAACGTGCGATCAGCTCGAAGTTATTCAGAGTCACCAGGTCTTTGCGCGGGCCGCGATCGGGACGCGCACGAAGCGCGCCGCGACGGGCCGGTTTTGATCTAATAAAAGCGTTCCTCCCGCACGCGACGCCCGGAGGCGCCGCGACGGTCGGAACTCTGTCGGCATGTATTAGCTCTAGAATTACCACAGTTATCCAAGTAACTTGGGTACGATCTAAGGAACCACAACTGATTTAATGAGCCTTTCGCGGTTTCACCTTAATGCGGCTTGCACTGAGACATGCATGGCTTAATCTTTGAGACAAGCATATGACTACTGGCAGGATCAACCAGGGATCTCGGTTTTACAACAGGCGCGTGCGCGGTCCTGCCCGACCGCCCGCCGGCGTGGTGCCGACTGCGGTGGGCGTGGTGCCGACTGCGGTGGGCGAGCGCCTCGCGCGGCGTATTAGCAAACCCTCTATAGCCCCAGCGCCGTACGTAAATACACGCATTTCATTGGTTCATTTGAATTACCCGCCAACATATTAATCTGTGCATATTATATCAATTATTATTATCATTATTATCAAAATAGACATATTATATATTATATTATTAACCTAAATATTAATCATATATTAATCGTTTTAATTATAACTACCATAATAATTATTATATTATGCATTATATTTTACATAATTTACACCTTATTATATTGTGGCTTTGTTTGACCTAATTATTTAATTAAAATAAAAATAGGTAGTAATTTATAATATATATAATATAATAATATAATATATAGTGTATTACCTATATACCTATAAATTTTGCTAAATTGTATTTATTGATTTTAATCATCATAAGATCAATACCTATAAATTATTATTTATTAATGACCAATATAGTGGCGTTTATAACATTCTTAAAAAATATTTTCAATAGTTAATATTATCAGTATTATTAATGGATTAAATGTAAGTATAACTTTTTGTTATTTTGTTTTATTTTTTTGTGTGTATATAAGTATACAATAGTGTGAGTTGGTTGTACTTTTATCAAGCTATACCTAATATATGTATAATCATATAATATTTAAATTCTTCAATTAAAAATGATAATATATAGGTATCTATATAGTTTGAAATAGGAGTTTAATGTATGTTAACAGGATATTTTATTTATTTATCTTTGCTTGAATTTCAATTTTCATTCATAGTACATTTTATGAAACTGAATAAGAAAATGGTTAACTATTGAAATAGAATTATTCACTCAGTACATATTTTAATGATAAAAACTAATTTCACTTATTTTAAAATTATAAAAGATTCATTATTATAAACATTTTATACAAGGGTTTTTTTTGGATGAGTACCTAATTAAAAATTAAAAGATTTACAAAGATATAAACTAGATATTTAACTTAAATATTTTAATGGCCTCTTCCATGTTTTTTAGCATTTGGTTTACTTTTTAAAATGTTTTGATCTAAATTGTGAGGTCTTCTAATATTTCCTTTAACCACATAGTGTTCAGGTCTCCTTCCTGCTGGAATTCTTTTTGAACCCCGAGTAACATTACCTTTTCTTCTGCTGATAGAAGTAGGTTGGACTCTTATTTTACCTCTTCTATTTATAGTTCTTGCAGATGTGTTAACAGAGTGAATAAAATTTGTAAATTGTTGGTTGGTTTTTATATTTTTTAAATTTTTTGCCAGTTTTTGAAGAATAATGAGAGGCAATGATGGTATCATTTTTTGTAATCTTAACCATTCAGCATCAGTCTCTGCAATTAACTCTGTATTGTTTGATACATTAAAATAAATTATTTTAGCACTATTTGTAGGCTCAACTATTTCATTATTTGAGTTTTGCTCTATATCATTTCCCATATGTGTAATTTCTGTAATTTCATTGTTAGCTGATGTATCTGGAAGAGATTCTTTTAGACTAAGAAAAAACGCTGCTTCTGGACATTTATCACCCAATGCTAATATACCAAGTGCATGGCGTTCAACATGTGTAATAGGTGGTAGGTTAGGTAACTGTACTTTTAAATTTTCATGAATCCAAGCTTGATGCTTACAAAAAGCTCCAGCACATCCAATTTTGCACGAGCAGATACCCATTTCAGTATTTATTATGTATACAACTTTAGGATTTGATTCGCTAGGTATAGAATATGTGCAATTATTTATTTGTTTAACATCATTCTTTACAATATGTCTCATTTTAGAGCATAGTTTGCTATAAAATCTATAGGATTCAGAATGCCTTTCATGTGCATGATCAAGCAAACGTAGAGTAAAATAATTTTCGCCAACATTAATAATGAAATCCACTAAAGCTACTGCATTATATGCTTTAGTCCTACTAAGAAGTATATCTTTTATAACCCTGATAGAAGCCTCCGCGTAGTTGTTGGTTTCATGATTTCTGTAAAGAATATGTAATCTATAAAATTTAATCCACTGTTCTTTTCTGTTATAATTTTTTTCAAAACGCTGCACAAAATTGTTGAATTTGGTAGACATATTACGGATTTCAGTTATCGAGTTTTCTAAATCATGCATGTTGTCTGCGTACATTACCTATAATAAAAATAACAATTTCTCCTAGTTATTTTATTCAAACCCTATGTATATTAGAATATTATCAGTGGTTATCTAATAAGGTATACTCTATATACACCATATACTCTCAAGATTTTTTTTATAATTTATTGTTAAATTGTGTTGAGTATACCCTTAATAAATTATATGGGAACATCACTTGATATTATACTCTAATTTTAATTATATAACATAAAACATAATTATGGATTTTACTTTTTGGAACAGTCTCATTAGTGGACAGCGATCATCTAGCTTAATTCCATTTTTACTATCGTGTAACCACCGCCATTCAGCTTGTGCCATGTGAAAATGGCAGAGAAATTGCTTAGCAGAAGGCCATACAGAATGCAAAGAGTTTTTTTCTGCTCTAGAATCATCACTCATAAAAACCATAGGTGACTACATGGGTAAATAAAAAACAAAAAAATTTAATAAATAATAATTATTAAGTATTACATGTTTTTATTTAATATTACTATAATACAATTCCCCTAAAGGCCCTAAATAGTTTTAAATAAAAATAATGAATACCTATAAAATTACTATAATCATTCATTATAATCTATATTTAATAAATAATAATAATTGAAGAATAGTTGAATTTACACAGCCTTAGTATCTTTTATGTTAATATTATACCTAATACTAAAGAAAACTTAGATTTTACTTTTTAAACTGGGGTATTCATAATATAGTAGTGTCTGAATGTAAAACAACATAACAAAATTACTTACACTGTTGCCTCCAAAACAAAAAGGAAAATAATTTTGTAATAAATTAAATGCATTTGTGTAACTTTCTTCAGATTCTCCATTATGAATAAGTATTGCTAATGGTATAGCTCCAGCTTTAGATGGTGTTAAAATAACTGTTATGTTATTACTAGTGGTGTCAACACTACTAGTGGAGTCAATAAAAATAATTTCTTGAGAGCATTTAAGTTTTTGAGCTCTTTCCATAATAGGTGTTACTAGAGCTGTAAATTTTCATGAAAATTTATTTATTTGAAAATTTTCTTGAAAATTTTCAATAATCCTGAAAATTTTCATGAAAATTTTTCATTTACATTTTTTAGTTACAGACAATTTGTTAATTGTACCACAAAAACTTAAAAACTTACCAACTTACTTAAAAAAATAAAATTACTAACTGTTTAATACATTTTACTTACTTAAAAAATAAAAACTGTTTAGTATATACTATATAGTATATTTTATTAATTAAAAATGTTCTGTTACAATTTTTTTTAAAAAAAAAATAGAATTTCAAATTAATTTAATCTTTATTAATTAGTACATCTGACAGATCTGTACATGTCATATCATGTTTACATCTTACATAATATATAATTATATTATAATACCTTAACGACTTAACCTTATATATTATTTTAATATAAATTTTGAAATTTGCTTAAATCATCTGAAAATGTATATAGTTCTCTTCTTCCTATAGTTGGTGTACCTAAAACACATTTTATTTCATCAACAGTGATTTATGATGTTTCTTCAATGAGTGGAAAAATGAAAGAATTAGTTGATGGCTTCTTTTTCATAAACTTCACACAATACTCTGAACAAGAAACTTTTTGTTCAATCAAACCAATGTATTGCTTAGTTGTTTTTTTTGAGGACATCTCAATCACTATAAAATCTCCTACTTTTAAAGTGGTCATATTTATATGATCATCAGTGACAATCATTTCTTGTTGATTTACAGTTGAGTTTTTTTGTGGTTGGTTTTCACAGTCTTCTTGTATATCATCAATGCTCGAATCTGATTCAAGTATACGTTTTTTTTTGTTCTTGGGTACTGAAACAATAGCTGATGAACTATCTGACTGATTGTAAGAAAACGTATCAACAGACATATTGCTTGATGAATTGCCACTTAATTCTGAATCATTTACATTTATAGTGTCTATATCCAAAATATGTTCTTCTGATGAGGTAGATGTTATAAGTGATGGTACAGTTTGAACAGTTGTAGGCTTATTTTCAAGATTTTTTTGTAAGAGTCTTAAGTTGTGGTTTATATATACTAACTTACCAGCACGGTCATTCGTCAGACAATTTCTTTTTACTGTATGAATATTGCTGTAACTGCTAAATGTTCGTTCACATGCGGCTGATGTTGGGGGGAGCTGTAAAATTTTTGTAGCAATTTTGGAAAGCTGAGATGAAGAACATAGCCCATTCCACCATGTAGTTGCAGATACTTTATTAACTGTATTCCAGACAAATTCTTTACTCCATAGCCCTTCTTTTACTTTATACTGAGCAAATTCAGCCAACACAGTTGCTTCATCAATATTATCAGTATACCTTGCAACATTAGATATACATTCAATTCCTTCCATTTCTTCTTCAGGCATTAAATTTTTCTCCTTTAACATTGGATCTAACAAATGAGCTGCCTTATGTATACTTTTAGTACAAAAATCTGTTCTTTTTTTTAAAAATGACATTATTCTACTTGTCTTGTCATATAATATATGAGACGGTGTTAAAATTTGTTCAAAATTATTTTTAATATCCATGAAAATTGTTGGTACTAAACTTAATTGAGGTGTATCACTTTCAATTTGAGTTATCCAATTAGATATGGGTTTCAATATATCATAAAGTTGTGTAGTTGTATTCCAAAATGTGTCGTCGAGAAGTTGTATCTTGGTTGTATTAGATAACAAATATTCGGCTCGTTCATCAATAGCAACAGATCTTAATGCGCTTCTGTTTTTAATGATACTATTTAAAAATATTACATGAGAGCCCCACCTAGTACATACTGGAAGTTTTAAAGTAATTTTCTTGTCTACTTGTTTTTCTTTAAAAATTGCATCTAATCTGTGTGAAAAAATTATTTCCTTAACAATTTCTTTTCCTTTATTAACTATAATTGCTATTGACTCTATTGATGATATATCTTTAGCTAGTAAATTCAATCCATGTGCTACACACCCATAAGGTTGCAAATGATTATATTTTTCTTGTAGTATCTTCCAAGCTCCTTTCATATTTTTAGCATTATCTGTCACTATCCCCAGTACTTTTTTTGGTCCGACTTCATTAAGTACTACAGATATTTCTTTGGCAATAAATATAGCTGTATGTGATTCAGCTCCTGTAGAAGAAGTTTTATAAAATAAAGGTTGGGGAGTAGTAATAACATAATTAATGATAGATTCTCTACGAATATTGGTCCACCCATCACACATTAGACCAAGACTATAAGAATCAGAAATTTTGGAATCAACTTTATTCTTTATACTACTAAATTCTGATTCAAGATAATTGTTTGAAAGAACATAACGCGATGGAATTTTCCAAGCTGGACGGATTTTATTGAAAAATAATTTCCAGTGTTCATTTTCAACTGCATGAAATGGTGTACCACTTGAGTAAATTGCTCTGGCAAAATGTTGGTCTATCTCAATCTAAAAATATTTAATACCCTCAGGTCTCAATATTATAAATTACCATCTTAACTCTTAACCTTACCTGTTCATTGTCGTTGATTGAATCCACAAATTGCATTATACTCATTGGTACTCTTTTTTGAACAGATGATGTGGTTATATTTACTGAATCAGAGTCCGAGTCTGAATTTCTACGTACATGTGTTAATTGACTTAGACCCGACGTTTGCCCAACAATTGGTGGACATTTTGAACATTTTTTTAATAAATGTTCAAACATCCTAGTAACATTTATAACTGTTTTCCATTTGCAATAGTTACAAATGTACATCTCTTTTCTACTACCTATATCACCAACTTGGTTAGTTTCCCGAGTAAAATGAAACAGCGCACTTTTTAATTTTTTACCCATGTTATTAATAATAAATAATTATGTAACAAATAAATATGAATTAAGTCAAACATGTACACTGCACAACATCTAAGTTTACACACAATTCACGCTTTTATCCATACTGGCTAATTATCTGGTAATCAGTAATCACTTACAATAAACAACAAACATACCCACAAATAGACCTATAAATAGATTCATAAAATAGTCGAAATATTATCATTTATCAGTTATCACTATCGTTATTATCACAGTCTTTATTATTATAGTTATTTATTACGAAAACCGCAAATTTCAGTCATTGAAAATTTTCAGAAAATTTCAATGAAAAAAAAATTTTTCAATTGAAAATTTTCAAGCTCACATCTCTAGGTGTTACAATTAACACTGCCCAAGTAGCTTCTCCTTGAATACAAATCGTAACACCTTCATAAAACCAAAATTATTATTTAAATTAAAATATATTAATTATAAACTATTATATTAATTTTATTTGTACATTAAAATAATACATATTGTAATAAAACAAATTAACTTTAATACCAATGTTTTTATACGCTTCTATTTTTTCTTTTAATTGTGTAAGTGGTTCATGAATAGATCCAAAATTGTTTTTTATCCATTCATCATGAAGATAATATCTGACGTTTTGTTGGATTTATTGAAGCATTAGCTAATAAAGAGCATGAGTTTTCATGAATGATGAGCTTACTTTCATGCAAATGTATAGCCTCACTTGCTGTTAGGCCATCATAAAATATGACAAAAATATTTCTTGAGTCTTTAAGTTATAAAAATATATATGTTAATGTATAAAAATATTTATTTATTTATTTACACATTATTTTTTCAAAGAAATAAACATAGTCAATAATAATAATTATACTGACCTCATTAGGAACTCTAAGTAATTTCAATGCTCCACATGAATTGATGGATGGTTATGATTAAATTTTAAATGAATTATTGCACAAAGTGGTTGTTCTCTTTTTAGATATTCATCATTTCTTTTTGTATTTTTATTATTTTTTTTAAGCAATATATCCAAAGATGCTTGACAAGTGACATTTCTTTTTACTGTCGTTGGTTTTATTCTTTGCTGCATGGTGACATACCCAGTATTTATGAAATATGACCCTATTATGTGAATAATTTACTCAAATTAATAGTATTATAAATTTTAAGTACAATTATAACTCATATTATTGTAGTCTCTTACACTACACAAAAAAAATATCAATGATTAACATTTTAAATCCTTAATAGTTATTAAAGTATTAAAAAGATAATATATTAAATTTATTTACTATTAATAATACTGAATATAATTAAATATAAAAATAATTTATTTTAGTGTCTACAGCTAGTTAATTATGTATTTATATTATTTAAGAGGGAAATTAACTTAATATATTTATTTAAGTTTCTTTATATTATATGTAAAAAAAAAAAAAAATCATAATTATAATTATCTGAATGATCAGAGTAAAAATCACAACAGTTTTTGTTAAATATTAGGATACCTACCTATTAATTATTTAGTAATACTGTTCTACACTACAATAATTTTCACATCATATATTTTATTTTTATTTTCAATATTTTCATTATAATTAACTGTGAAGGCCAACTAAAAAATTCTAATCATTTTTTTTGTTTTGCTTTATTTTATTAAATATTTTTTAACATATAAACATATAATTGAAAGCTATAAATAAATGCATTAGGTACTGTATTAACTGAACTTACTTCTGAGGATTATTTAATTCAAAATTGACAATCCAATTTGTATTTGATATTGAACTAAACAAATTGACCCATTCAATTGCATTTTCCATATCAATTATGTTTGCTCTAATAATAATATTTTGTTTTTCCAAATCTGACTTTGACCAATCGATTTCACATATAAAATGTTCATTCATTTGTTTTACGATATTTTCAAACAACATTTTTAATTGAATAGAAAAAAACAATAATATGTCACAAAAAATAAATTAGCAAAATTGAAAACAGCTTTCAGCATTGTTGCTAGTTTGATTTTTGATAATGAATTCAAATTGGGCTATAAATATCTATTAATATATGATTAATATTTAGGTTAATAATATAATTTATAATATGTCTATTTTGATAATAATGATAAACGATAATAATGATAATAATAATTGATATAATATGCACAGATTAATATGTTGGCGGGTAATTCAAATGAACCAATGAAATGCGTGTATTTACGTACGGCGCTGGGGCTATAGAGGGTTTGCTAATACGCGCCCTCGCGCGCGGTACGAGTGCGTCCGAGCGCCGGTCCGCCGGGTGGCAAGTGAGTACCGCTCTGCTGTACATTAGGTGCCGTATGGATCATTATTATATATTATAGCAGTGTTAAATTTGAATCCAATGATAGTTATCATTGTATACGAAAAACGATTCTGAACGAAGATGATTTGTCAGCCTAGGATATAATTTCTAGTGGTTGGTGAAAAAGGTGGTTTATGTTTTAATGGCCTGAATACAACAAAATTTAAGTTCTTTTATAATAATTGTAAGTTAAACTTATGAAAAACCTTGTATTAAATTTTCAACTCTAAGCTACTTATACAAAAATTTTTATGAAATATACCTACAAAATAATTTTGTTAAAAAATAATTTAATTCATGGTTTTGACGAATTTTTGTCAATATTTGAACTTCAAATGCTAATAAAAAAAAATTGTGATTATGTATTCTTATAATTTTTTAATCACTATAAGAATAACATATGAGGAACTTTGTATAAAATTTTCAAGTATTTTTATATGGCCAAAAAAATTTTATCTACACTTCAAAAATATTTTTTCAGAAAAATTGAAAATTTCAGTTGTCTATAAATAGCTCAAAAAAAGTCAAAATATTTTGAAATTTAAATCACGTAAATAAAACACGAATCTTAAAAACTGGTAAAATTTTCAAGTATCTACGATTTACACTTTTTGAATAATAACAAATATCAAAAATCGTTTGAGGCTAAACTGTTATTTAACGCGGTTTTTGTAAAAATTTAAATTTCAAACACTCATAAAAATTTTTTGTCTGAATCCGGTAGAATTTTTTTTACAGATATTTGAAGAAAAATGTATTTAGAACCTTGTACCAAATTTTCAAAACTTAGTTATAAAAGAAAAAAATTTTATAATTTTTCAACTTCAAAATTACTTGCAAATTTTCACGTTTTCGACAGATTTCGTAAAAATTTGAACTATAAACTCTTATAAAAAAAAATTGTGACTAACGATTTTTAATTTTTTTTTAGCTACAATAAAAACAACTCATAAGGAACCTTGTATTAAATTTTCAAAACTTTTTGGTCATCCAAACATTTTTTATCGACACTTTAAAAAAAATTTCTCAAAAAAATCGAAAATTTCAGTGGTCTATAAATAACTCAAAAAAAGTCAAAATTTTTTGAAAATTTAACTATATACGGATACCACTGACATTAACATTTGGTGAAAATTTCAAGTATTTTCAGTGATTAGTTTTTGAATTACAACCATAAAACTTTGGTCGAATTTGGATTTGGTCGAAAACTGGTTTTGCGTAAAAATTGCCGTTTTTCCGTCATTTTTTTTTTGTTTTTCTCGATTTTTTTGAAAAAGTTGGAAAATGTTAACTTTTTACCTCTATAATGCACCAAGGATATTCACTTTTACATCGGAAACCACCCCCATTGTTTGAAATTGGAGCATTATTTCGACTAGTTATGCTGTACACAGACACAAAAACAAAAAAAAAAAAAACACACACCATTGTAAAATGAATACATTCATCACTTCGTTCAGAATCTAAAAACATGATTACAATTTTTATGAATTATTTACAAACCATTTTCTTAAAGCAAACACTTTATAAAATGTTCAATATTTAGGATTTAAGTCCTTATGAAAGATACAACAAGGTAAATTTTCTTCATCACATATTTAATCCAGTCGAGGACAACCCAAGTCTTTAATGTTGATGACTGCGACGTGTGGTATATACTCTATAAGTAGTTGTTTTTTCTGTTCGCCTTAGGTGTAAATACAGTTAAACTTTAACAAATTCAATATTCTGCCAAGTTCTTCATACTCAATATCACCGTAATCTATAGATAGCTGATGAAAATTATATAGCCACTTGTTAGTTTTTCGACTTTTTTTATCTTGATTAGATTTTGAATTTTTAAAAATCCAGTGTTGAGTAGCCCATGTTTCTGTGTCTACAATAGATATCTCTTTAATCATATATTTGTTATTCGCTCCAAGAATGCATTGAATGTCAATGATGCCTGTAGACATTATGGCTTGTCTTTAAAATAAGTTTCAATAGTATTGAGTTGACTATGTATAGCAGGTAATGTTTTTTTCAAATTGTTTACAGCTTCTAGAATAGTTTGTAATGTAACTTCAGCTTTTATCATATGCTCTGTTATATCTATACACGTTAATTCCAACTTTTCTGTTTGTTATTCTTGTAATTGAATAGATGTATGATTTTCTTCAATTAAATGTTCAATTTTATTTAATTTATCCAAATATGATTTAATCGAATGTTCAAGATTTGAATTAAATTTTTTTATTTCACCAGAATGAGAACTACCGAACACGTTCATGGTAGAAACTCAACTAAAGTTATTTTCTAGTGTCACTTATATTTATCGAACTATTATGTGTATTGTCAAACCCCAGCCACTTTACAAATATCTGTGTCCCCTTCCTACGAATAATTTTTTCGATTTAATATTCGTTTGGGTAATTTGTTTTACATATTTCCTCAGAGTAAAAACAGCCAGCAATTGGTTTTCCTGTATAATCTTGTAATTGATATGTAATAGGTATGGTTTGATTAATTTTGATAATTTTGAATATTTCAGCAGACCAACTTGGTAAATAACCTTTTGTAAATACACTTTTATATGTACTTATACGAACGTAATCACCAATTTTTAAACTATTTTTTCTATTAATAATTTTGCGTGTTTTTATTTCAACTGATGTTGGGTCTAAATCAGCTTGCGGCGGAGTCATCCCTATTGTTCTATGTTTTGTATTATTTTACTCATTAATCAATGAAGGTAAAATAGAAATCCAATTGTATGAACCTCGTGCATTAAACTCTCTAAACATTTTTTCTTTTAATGTACGGTTGAAACGTTCTACAATACATGCTTTCATGGTGCTATACGTTGAATATTTGTGTATGTTATACTTTTTCATTAATTTATCGAATGTTGTATTTTAAAATTCTTTACCGTTATCAAGCTATAATAGTTTTGGTGAACGTTTGAGTAGTATTTCCGACATTGCATTTGACACTTCTTTAGTAGTTTTTGATTTTAATGCTATCGCCCATGCAAATTTCGTAAAACAATCTATGACGCAGAGAATATATTTGTAACTTTTATTTTTTTTCGAATATGGTATCATTTCAATCAGATCAGCTTGCCATAGATCATTTTTTCCGTATACATTATGTATATAAAAAATTATGATTTATGTCAAGCTCTTTTATCAGCCAATAAATATAAAATATTCCCCTACACAAAATATCAAATGAATTATTCCGTGCATTTTTGGAAAAATACACGCACAAAAATATTCCTGACGAATCAACGCTAAGGAAAACCTATGTTGTTCAATGTTACGAAGACTGTATTAACAAAATAAGAAGTTATTGCGTAACCAAAAGCTATGGGTTTCTATAGACGAAACCACGGATTCAGTAGGACGGTATGTGGCTAACGTGATTGTCGGTACATAGGAAGTCGGAGGCCCGGGAAAAATAGTTTTGCTTAATTCAGAAATTTTAGAAAAAGCTAACCTACCTCCATCGCCAAATTATAAGATACATCTCTACATATTTTATGGCCCCAGGGAATAAAGCATGACAATATTTTGTTGTTCTTAAGTGATGCCGCTCCCTATTTGATGAAAGCTGGCAGAGGTCTAAAAATCCTGTACTCTAAAATGGAACACGTAAGTTGTTTGGCCCATAGATTACATAGAGTTGCTGAAGAGATTCGAAAACACTTCCCAAAAGAAGATCAGTTAATATCGAACATCAAAAAAATATTTTTGAAATGTCTATCACGTGTTCAATATTTCAAGGAAATGGCACCTAATATTCCTCTACCACCACAACCGGTATTGACAAGATGGGGTACATGGTTAAAAGCTGCTACTTATTTTTGTAAACATTTTAAAATTTTGAAAATTATTATGGGACTAAACAAAAATGATTCTACGTCAGTTGAAAAAGCACAGGATCTTATAAGCGATGATAATGTAAAACATAATTTAATTTACATTAACTCAAACTTTGGAACTTACCAAGTTACCAAGTTAGAAACTTCAGGACTCAGGCTTTATGATTCAATACAAATTGTACAAGATATTATAATAAAAATTGAATCAGCAGCAGTTAATAGAATTGGAAATGAAATAAAAAACAAATTTAAAGCGGTACTTGCCAAAATTACTGGATTTCAAACGATGTCAACAATTTCTAAAATTTTAAATGATGAAGAAGCTTCAAGTGAGTGTTTTCCGGATGATTTCAGTGCTGATGATTTGGTCCATTTCAGATTTGCCCCAATCACTTCAGTAGACGTGGAGAGAAGTTTTTCCAAATATAAAAATTTATTAACAGATAATCGTCTTTCATTTACTTTCAATAACATAAAATACCCTATAATTATATAATGCAATGATTTTGATTTTTAAATAATGTGTAAGCATTGATAAATTTATAAAACAAATATTTTTAATTTTTTTTTCCTATTTTAAGGACATTTTTATCATTTTTATGTTATATTTTGAATTTTATAGTAAAATAGAGTAAAATATTTAAAAAAAAAATGTATTTTTATTAATGTAAAACTAATATTTGTAATTTTTTTAGGACATTTTTTACCTTTTTTATGGTCATTTTTATTGTTTTTAAGGTCATCAACTTCCGAGCCCTACTTATCATTTTTAAAAATTATTAGTTACTACCTGATTTGTTAGGCCAGCCTGTTCTAGTTATGAACAAAATAATTCAGCTTCAATGAATTATCTTAATGAAACTCATTCAACAAGTAGGTTATAAATACTTATAAGTAATGCATAAAATTGATCATAGGTTTTATTAGCTTCAAATAGTTAAATAATAAGATCAAATTTATTTTTAAGGTGAACCATATGATGATCTTTTATTGACACCAGAGTATACATCTTTAAATAATGTATTTCAAGAAAACTCTGTTAATTATGAAGGTACAACTAAATACTACTTAAGTGCTAAGTTATTTTCAAATAACATACCTAAATTGCTTTTTTTAAATTTGTTCTGATATTAAACGATCATTTAGATGACATTAATGAAATAGTTGAATTTATATGAAACTCTGGTAATGAATGCAATTTTATGATTGACAATGATGTAATTAAAAATGTTGAAAATTCTACTAATTGTAGTTTGACTGAAAGTGTGAACATAAATGGTTTGTATTCCATTAAATTAATTGTAGTTGGAAAAATATTATTTAGAATGTTTGTTTTAGATAACTATTGTTGCAAAAATCTGTTGGCCATTAAATCATAGATAGAAAGACGACAAAATCAATGTTAAAACAGATCTTAATACAATTACATATGACAAATACTTCAAACACTATAATAGTGAATGCCATAAAAAATTTGGACAAATTATTATGAAATCGGATTCTAGAAGAAATCTTTAGCTCTACCAATTCCCACATTACCTACTGCTTTCATTAATTTATTACCGGCAAAATCCATTGAAGAAGTAGATTTACTAGAATCTCTTTTATCAGATGAGACTGATGGGTTAAAGAATCAAGAAGAATTAGTGAGTATATATACTTTTTGAATCATATTTTTGTATATTTTAAATATTTACTTAAATAACTTACTTCATGTCTAAAACTTGAACTAACTACTATGCATAAATATTGTTATAGTTTAAATATCTATTTAAAATACTTTAATATATATACCATAATTTTTGAAATTTCAGAAAACTTATGTTTATATGAAAGTTGGAAGTATTAATTCCTTCAGTGCAGCAATAAAACAAGCAATTGACACATGCTTTAATTATAAAATATTATCTGCTTTCAGTTATAAAGGAAAAACAAAACGAAGTTTTATTAATTTAAAATTATTCTCCATCATTTATCATTTATGGTGAGTATTTACATTTATATAATATATTATAATAGTTTAAAAATATTAAAATATTATTAAAATTATTTGTTACAGACAATTACATTAGACATTCTGGCTTTCTAGTCTCAAAAGAAATACCATCTTTAATGTTGTAATTATTATTTAGTAAATAATCACCTTTATGGATCGTATAAAAAAGTTCAAATTTTTTCTTTTATATTTTATTCTTATTTATAAAAAAATGTACCTATTGAGTGCAAGTATTATTATAGTAATTTTATATACATATATTATTACTACATGTTAATAATGTACATTCTTAATTTTGAAAGTGTTTTGTTAAGGTTTTTACTTTTATTCTATTATATCAACTATGATTTTTTCTTATATTGAAATTTATATTTCTATATTGGTTATATAAATAGCTAATATGCCATTGCTACTATATATTTTAACATTTCAAATAATTATGTACTGTTTATATTATGTTCTTTTAGTTAGGTTAAGGTAAACCTACTATAATTATGTATTTATAATTTTCAAGACAAAAGCAATTTGTATATTATTAATCTTACTAAACATATTATTATACACATTTTATAATGAATTTAATAAATATTTGTTCCTCATTCATGTTTTTTAGTTTAATTTTATAGTTAAATAAGTACCTATTATATAATAATAATGGAACTATGTGGGTGACAAGCAATATATTATATACCTAATATATATATTATATATTCTGAAACTATATATAATACAGTTGTCGAATCTGAAAAACTTTTGTTAAACCCTTTCAATCTGGTTAAAATTATAAGATAATCAACCTATTTTATAGTCAGGATTTAATTTAATTTTTTTATGGGGGAGAGGAAGTAGTAAATGGTCAATCTAGCATAGACATTTTTAAATAAAGGTCAGACCTTTAGGTCTTCATGATAGAGTTGAGGGGAACATAGAATACGAAATTCATTGCTAATATATTATAGTATATACATATACATGTACAATGTACAATGTATATATTATATAGTATGGACTGTTACTGTATTAAACATTGAACTGTTATATACCAGTTGATAATACAATGTATGAACCCCGTTGAATCAAAGAAAATTGAACTGTTATTACACAAGAAATTAAACCAAAGGAACACGGTGTATTATATATCAAGGTACACTGATGCATGGTTATTACACCGATATGAGCACTCTAAATACACGGTTTAACCTGTATAAAAAAATCGGTATTCAAAATCAGAAAAATAAACGGTTCACTGAACAGGATTTACACCGTACTCTGCACCAACACATCTTAATATATTAAATACTGGCAGCACTGAAAATGCTATTCGGTTATTATACAAAAAAAAATTAACGACCATACTCATGATTCTGAAGCAGCTAAAATTGAAGTAAAGGCTGCAATTACAAAAATTAAGATACGTGCACTTCAAACAATGGAGCCTACATCAGTTGTAATAAACGAATGTGTTGAACCTTTATCCGAAGCAGCTAAAGTAAGTACAAATTTCGGACAGCTTTTTGTTTTTACTAGGCCTGTTTAATTAGAAAAAAATATTATATACATATATATATATATATATATATATTTATTAAATTATTTAAAAAGATATTCTTTGTTGTTTGAATTCAGGATACTTTGCCAAATAATTCAACTTTAAAAAAAAACGATTCGCCGAAAACGTCAAGAAATCCAAATGGCACCACATAATCCAATCGACTTAACTACACTACACATCCCACCCGCGTATACTATGTATTCTCCATCAAACGGTAATGAGGAAATATTTTTACAAAGTAATAGTGGTCCAGGTTCTAATAGAATATTATTTTTTGCTCGATCTAAGAGCCTTGATATTTTGGAAAATTTGAGAGTTTGGTACATAGTTGGTACATTTAAAGTTGCACCTCCATTATTCAGTCAAGTGTATGTAATATTAGTTGAATATTTATATGGTATACTGCCCATGGTTTATATTTAAATCCTCGATAAACAATCAGTAACATATGATCATATGAAAAATTTAAGACCAACTAAAAATCCTAAATCAATTTCATGCGATTATGAACAAGCTGCCATAAAATCAATAAAAAAAAGCATTTCCTAATGTTAAAAAATATGGGTGTTTATTTCATTTGTCGAAAAATTTTAAAAAGCAAGTTGGTGCATTAAATCTCACAACTCGATATAACAATGACGCTGATTTTTCTATAACTGTTAAAATGATAATTTCATTAGCATTTGTAAAAATAGAAGACCTTGATTTTGCAGTTGATTTATTAGCTCAAAATCTTGATGAAGAATTAAATAATTTATTAAAATGGATCGACGATAATTATATAGGTCGAATTAACCGTAATGGTCGAAGAAGAAGAAATGCGCGTTTCCCTCCAGAAATTTGAAATTTATATGATAGTCTTAAATTCAGAAAATAGGATAAATAATCATGCCGAAGCAGCAAATAGAAGGTTGAATATTGAAATGGGAGTATATGGCCCAACAATTTGGACATTTATAAATTGCCTAAGAAGGGTTCAAACAAGCCTCGATGTTTTTATGGCGCAACTAACTGCCGAAGGCAGTCCCCCTAAAAAATAAAAAAAATATACCGACCTAAATTATCGATTACATAAACTAGTTAGTGAATATAATATGAGAAATTGTATGGAATATTTAAAGGGAATCGCTCATAATATTTCTGTAAAATAAATTTCAATTGTATATTATTAATTCATTTTTTTTAAATAGATAATTATAAAAACGTCAGGTATCAATATATATATTTCAACCATGTAATCATGTATTATTAAACATATAAAACTTTATTGTTATATTATTTATTTTGTATTTTTTAAATATATGTGGGTTAATAACCTACACCTTTATCTTACCTATATAATCGGTTTTTACGTTACAAAATAACAGCTATATTTGGTAGTATTGCACTATTGAAGATTTTATTAAGATTATTTTTCATAATAGTAATAGTTAATTTAAAAAAAAAAAACGACGCGCCGAAATTTTCAGCACCGAAACAGCCGTGCCGAAATGTCTGATTCCCTGAGTTGAACATTCTTTCTTTTTCATAACTGTTTTGGTAGACTTTTTTTGGAAACAGGTCACTGACCCCGGCACCACAAAGTAAAATTTTTGGTGAAAAAATGGTTTCAAAAATTAGTAACCAATTCGTAATAATTTGTAGCCACAAATTTGGAATGTGTAACCTAGGTATATCCGCCCAAAATCCATTTTCTATTTGCGGGTGCCAGTGTCGGTTGTCTCCAGCACCCGAAACTCGGAAAAACGTCGTACAGTGTTCGAAATGGTTTCACAAATTAGGTATCAATTCGTAATAATTCGTAACTACAAATTTGACATTTGTAATTTAAATTTATTTGTCTAAAACCAATTTTAACTTCTGCACCCCCAAAAATAAAAAAAATAATTGTCTCTTAAAAGGTGGTTATTTTAAAGTAAATACTCTCATTATGTAAAATAATTTGTACTGTATAAAAAAATACATAATTTTATTATGTTCCTATATGATATAACTGTAAACCTGCCCAGGATTAACTTTTTTCACACTTTGCAATAAAATAGGTTTTAACTATACTGTTTTAATATTTAAGAAAATGTCAGCGCAATATTTTTTTCTCTCTCTAACCCACACGCAACGTCGGCAAAACGCATTTACCAAGAGTCGGTTTTTTAAGTGTTTAAAAAATCCAAGAGTAATATCACCCATTACAAAAAGAGAATACTATTTTTGAATATATGACATATCGGTTTTATATTTTATTATTAATTGATTTTAATATTCATCTCTTAAAATAATAAAAAAATGTAGTAAATTTAAATGATGTTTAAATTGTTTTGTAACAGTATTTTTTAGATAAATCGATATATTACACCCTGTTCGCGTTCATATGTCATTGTGTTGTATTCGTTTGGTTTCGTTTTATCATTTTCATGCGATGCGTTGCGTAGCGGTGCGTTGTGTAACCGCGGTCATTGTCGGCGGCGGCGATAAAGGCTCGGTCAAACAGAACGCGGGCTGCCCGCCGCGATCTGTGATGTCAAACAACGCGCGGGCAATTTAGCGTGGTCTGTTGTTTGGTATTCCACCATTTGTGTTACACACGTTTGTTACACCGTTTTCGTTCTGGTATAAGCTAGTTAATATGGTGACTAAAATTACCTAATTTGAAACTGAAAAATGATATCTAGTAGCAGTTCTGACGAAGAACTTCTTCTTTTCCTTGCACTGAAGAAAACCAAGAAAAGAAGAAAATGGGTGCATGAATTAAATGAAGGAAGAGAAGAGTTTGGTGAGTTTCATCGCCTCTGCAAAGAATTAAGTTCTTACGAAGACCGTTTTGTAAGTTATTTCCGTATGACTCGAGAACAGTTCGAGAAATTACACGAACTTGTATCACCGGGGATATCAAAAATCACCACAAACTGGAGAAAGCCTATTTGTTCAAAAGAAAGGCTGGCAATTTGTTTAAGGTAAGTTTTTATGAATATATATGCACATTATGAACTAAAAATAAGTTTTTATTTTAATTGATGTAGGAATCGATTTTTTGATATAAAATTAAGTAGGTCCCTTGGTAAGGAATAAAAATACAACAATATTGTGGTAGTATGTAGTATTTAATATTTATAAAAATGAAAAAGTAGTATTTAATATTTATAAAAATGAAAAAGTAGTATTTAATATTTATAAAAATGAAAAAGTAGTCTTTAATATTAATAAAAATTAAAAATTAATAAAAATGAATCAATCCTGTGGTGTAAAGTAGTATTTAGTATATTTTAAAAATTTTTTACTGTGTCTGAGTGTTATTTGGTTGTGTATCAATGAACATTGCCGCGTTTTCGTATATATCTCTGGTTGACTGAGAAACCTGGTATAATCCGAGTGGCGACGAGATTGGTGTGTCGGTACTTAGTTCTAGGTTTGAATAGTTGAGTGATTGGATGGTATTACCAGTGAAATTATCAGCCACATTTGAGTTATTATCCGAATAAGACGAAGTTGTTGAGAACATTGGAGAGGATGGAGTTAAAGCGTCAACTTCGTTGAGTTCAGCTCGTCCAAACAACTGCGATATCTCCATTTTAAGAATGGCTTGTGTTCTTGGCAAAAATGTTTTAAAAGTGTGTGCATATGACAATAACAGATTATCTATGTGGTCAGGTTTTGTATCAGTTTTACTTTTTTTTTTGTTTTGAAGATATGTTATTACCGCAGCCACGTCTCCAGTAACTTCTTTCCTTTTAGGTGTTTTTGTAGGTGGTCGCATTTGAGATGGCGAAGTATCAATAAATTCGTTATCTACCGTGTCATCCTGCTCGTAAGTTTCATCAACGTGTGATATTTCATGGGTCTGTGATACATTTGAAGTAGTCGCTCTAGGTACTATTGTGTCTTTCAAAAATTTTAAATGAGCTGCCCATGGCCAATTTTGGTATTTCCTAGCAGATCCGGTAGATCCCTTTAAAAACTTAATATATTTAATATACGAATCACGTAGATTCTTCCATTTGTGCTTCACAGCTTCACCTGTCAATTAAAACAAAGTTCAAATATATATATATAAATGCATTTTAAATACAATTTACATATAAATACAATTTAAATATAAATACTTTATTATTATTTTTATTTTTATTAATCTCTGTACTAGAGAAAGGTCATCCACCCCCTCCCCCATTTAACGCCCCTTGGAGAAACCGAAATGTACAATTTACTTGTTATTTCAGATATTTGTCAACAGGAGACTCGCACCATACCATAGCATTTTCTTTCAGAGTCGGACGCACTACTGACTCTAGTATTGTGAAAGAAGTATGTGCAGAACTATGGAATGTTTTACAACCATTATATTTGGCTACACCTACGGAAGAGGCATGGAAACAATCAGAAATTGGATTCAGAGAGCGTTGGAATTTTCCTAACTGTATTGGCAGCATTGACGGAAAACACGTTAGAATAAAATGTCCTCCTAAGAACGGATCAAATTTTTTTTGTTACAAGAATTTTTTTTCAATTGTTTTGCTTGGAATAGTAGATCCCGATTACAAGTTTTTAATTGTCGATATAGGTAGTTATGGTCGTCATAGTGAAAGCAGTATTTTTGAAAATTCCTCATTTTATCGTGAGTTTATACGAGGCAAAACTATTTTATAACCAAAACCTTTACCTGTAACAACCACACCTCTCCCTCATGTTTTCGTCGGAGATGAAGGTTTTAAACTGGAAACTTTTTTAATGCGCCCCTTTCCGAGAACTGTAGTTGCACAAGACGAAGCAAAAAAGTGTTCAATAAACGACTTAGTAGAGCACGGCGTGTAGTCGAAAATGTCTTTAGTATTTTAACTCAAAAGTGGCGAGTTTTTTTTGACCTATTGAATTGGATGTAAATACTACAGAACATGTTGTCAAGGCAGCTTGTTGCTTACACAATTATCTTAGAAGTACCTCTACAATTGCAAACACAGATGAGTCAGAAGAAGAGAATATTTGGCTTGCGGATAACGCATTTTCAAACACTCAACGAGTAAGAGAGAGATCTAGTAATGTAGCCACTTCTATTAGATAAAATTTCCTTAATTATTTCAATTATATACATAATTTTCTAGAGTTTTTTCTAAAAAATTTTTCTAGTTACTTAACAAGTATAGTATCTAATAGTAATAGTAATAATAATTAGTTATTAATATGTAATAATGTAAAAGTATAATAAGTAATAATATAATTATATTGTTAATCAATTAATATACTACTGAAAAATTGAAACCAAAACGTTTTCTACTTTATTATTTTGATAATAATTATAATTTGTAAACTATTTTTACTTACTTGAAAGATTGAGTATTCCGGCAATTTCATTCCATTTCTCTACTTTTGTCACAATGTTTTTGTATTCACAATGACTAGTATCATATAAATATGGATAGTTATGTACAAGATCAATTAACTATTCAGTCTCATCTGCCATACTATATTATAATTAATAAAATAAATAAACGAATAATTTTAAATTAAAATATTGTATTTAATTAAAATTGTGTATAATATTATAATCAAATAATTTTTGACCGCCGCGATCACTGTAAATTGCTGCTCGCTGCGGTCGACAGCAGTCCGCCGCGGTAGCCCGCGCTATTTTTAACCACGATGACGCAATCAAAGGTAATACAATATACCGGGGGGCCGTAAAATCTCGGAATGTATTCGCATGGACCGTATAAATAAGGAACAAAAACGTATAGCCCCGGACCGTAGAAATGGGGAATAAAATATTCTTCAAACAGTATTATTCCGGACCGTATAATAGCGGAATTTCAAAATATGCGGACTGTATTGTCAAGGATCGTATAAATCTGGAAAGTATACTCACGGACCATATTCTCGCGGAAAAAAAAATACGTACACCGTATGGTCGCGGACCGTAGAAATGCGGAATAAAATATTCTTCGAACCGTATTAGGCCGGACCGTATAACTGCGGAAACTTAATTTTAAATGATACTAATGCCATCAAGCGGTGTAGTTTATTACTACAATCAAATAATATGGTTTTAACATTCTAATGCAATTTTAAATAGGCAATTTAAAATGTTTATTATTATTTATTATTATCATCATTTGATCTTTGTAAGCTACTAAACTACTAAAGATACTAATTTAAAACTATTTAAACAATAGAATAATGGTCATGTTTAATAAAAAAAAAAATAGGTTTACAGTTTATATCGTGACGACGGTGACGTAACATATTAAATATGCCATATAGGTGCCTAATGTTTAAATTCCAAAAAACTAAAAAATCCATTTGATATGAAAGCTAATAATTATTACATTAAATACAGGAACTTATTGCTTAAAGGTCTGGTCTCTAAGATGTTGCTAATCCTTATTCTTGTGACTATAAACATATTAATGGTATTATGAATTTAACTTATTCTTTAGCAATGTTGGAAATAATATTTCATATTTTTATTTCATGGTTACATAAATGTACAGGGGTTTATTATGCATGATAAATGTCATATTAGTGACTCAATCTTCTTAACACATATTACTTTAAATTAAATAGAAGAAAATATTATAAACATAACAGTAAATTCCTCTTTTTTTGATGGTTAATAGAATACATGCAAAACTATATCGATACCTTAAAATATTTTTTTACAATAAGGCATCTGGAATATTTCCTATAAAATTTTAAAAAATCCCTTATCATTCCTTCATATAAATCAGGGGTTTCTGAAAATTTTACTGATTATAGACTTACTTCTCTTAGTCTCTCACACTGTCTATTTCAAAAATGTCTAAAAAATAGATTTGTAAATGTCTTAAATCAAAATTAAACAAATGGTGGATAATGAAAGTACTTAAATCAGTTACTTATATTTCTTAAAAATTGCTAAAATTATTATTATACTTTTTTTAAATGTCAACAACTAATAAGTAAATATACTGCTATACTATATTTTCTGTGAAACCAAGTTAAATAAAATATTACTAAGATAAAAAACAGATAACAAACTCATGACAACATCTAACCTTTTATTTTGTCATCTTATAATTAATAACATAATAATATAATACAATCTAACAATATATTATTATAATATTTTATTATAATATATTAATTTAAGAGAAAACAATTCTTTGAAAGGAAATATTAGGTATTCGGCACAACGGACAAACCGAGTTTGGCACCTCTAAGCGTTCCACACATGATGCACATACCCATGCATGGCCGCATGGCAAAATTATATACTCGGCTGCAGTGCCATTTACCGTTACTACCATACACACCATGCATACAGAACTTTCTGCTGGCGGATCAGCAACATCAACCCTTTCTTCTAAAGGTAATTCTCTAGACCTTCGTGCTGGTGGGTCTCCAACATTAAGATCAACCTCTATAGGTAATTCTTCAGGAGGTATTTGTTCAAAATGTTCAATCTGTCCTTCATCGGCCATCTCGTCATTGTTGCGCAGAGCCCAAATCCGTTGTCTCTGTTCGTACCCTTCAGTGACATAAGAACATCTCTGCAAAAATTGCCAAATGGAAATCAATCCTAAATTTAGTTGTTGACTCGCATTTTTGATTCGCATTGAATTGGCTATAAATTTGACTCTTAAATGCCTAGTTGGATTTAAATTATTGTTCAGCTGATTGACAATAATGTGGTAGTTTTTATTTAAATTAGTTAAATGATCTGAAATAAATAAAATTAACCATTATAATTTATATTGTAAACTTCAAAAGAATATTTTGATGTGTTATGAAATAACAATAAAATCATTATACCTATATTAACTTACCTAAAAATATCCATAAACTTGGATGGTTGGTGCAAAATTTAGCTTTCAGAGAATTGTGGAAACTCTCAACGTTGTTGTTGGTTCTCCTAGGTAATCCATAAACTGATATGATGTGTGGTCCAACATTTCTTAACCAGTACCTATGCCATAAAATTGTATATACATTGTACTGTACATAATTGTAAATACTAGTATTGTTTTGATACATTGTAGTTTAAATTTTTATACTCTAGTTAGTATTTATTTTTAAATTTAATATTTTGTGTTTTTAGTTTCTAGTGCATAAAATACCTACATTTGGTAATACTGAAATAGTTGTTCCAAATGAATTCCATGGTTTCGAGCAAATGCTGTTATAAATGAAAAACCATTTTCAATACTAAGAGCGTGCAATAGAGGAAGGCACATTAATAATTTTAACGCTTTTAGAGCATTGTCATTATTATTGATATGGTTTAAATAACCCAGTTTCTTCAATTTTCTCCATACAGCCTTTAAAATTGAAACAAATATAGATTAGGTAATATATAGGTACCTAATAAAAATAATTCTTAGAAGCAGTTAATTTAAATTATTTTTCAAAGTGTACACGGGCAATCACATCTTGGCAACCCTTGCCAGTCCGTTAATGCCTATATGTTATAAATGTTTATGAAAATTTTAAAAGTAGGTAACATAATATAACTCTTACTTGGTTGTGATGGAACCAGCACCCAACAGATCGGGCTCCAGGAAAAACTGATAATAGTACATCCCTCAAAGCACTTTCATAATCTGTTATAATTATACTTGGTCTTGATGTAGGTAGTAAATTATTTTTTACAAATTGAAAGACACATTCATATGATCTTCTCGTTTTACTCTCCGTCAGAACGTAAATGATAGGTATGGACTATAAAAAATGTTTAAAAGTATTATTATTTTATAAAGACATTCATAATTTTGTTTGTCTTACATAATTTTGAATCATGCAATGCAAAACCAATAATTGATATCCCATATTAGCTGGGATTATTTTGAAGGTGGCGTCTGCATGGATTTCATTTACATCGTTCAGTAACACTGTATGAATAAGTTGAGTACAAGCAAATATGATGTTTGTTTTACCATCAGTGTCTTGTACACAACATCTGAAAAAATTTGCTTCACAACAACTAAATCTTCCAAGTTGCTCGTCATCAAAGAGTGTGGCAAGTTCCCTTAAATTATTCGGTAATCTGGGCAATGATTTTCGTCTGGCCAAACGCATAACAGACTCTGCAGTTGACCAGGGGTATAAAGATGCAGCTACCAAATGCCTATATATTATACTTATTATTACACAATGTTCAATTTATTATATTATATGTAATATACCTTCTAGCTTCCTCATCATAAATGGTTTTTAACAATGTATTTTCCGTTGATCCTCTTTGTTTTAATACATTTCTAAAGCGGTTGATGAGGACGGTATTGTTTGCATCCCCCACATGATTTGTATGTGGCTGAATTATAACAATGCTATTATCTCTCAGTTTTTTAATTGATCCCGTAAATAAATGTGATGAAGCTTTATTACATTTAAAGTATCTAAAAAAAAAGTATTGTTATGTTGGAATTGTATTTATCTAATTTTCTAATTTTTTTTTTTGTTTACAATATTATAATTTTAAGCACATATAAATCCTGTCTCTAATTATTATAAATAAGAAAAAATTAATTATTATCAATTTTTATATATTATAATTTTTATTAATAAAATGGTGATAATTTATTAATATTATTATCTACCTATATTGTAATTATTCTATTAACAACATTTTTACACAATTAATTAGAGTATAAACATGGGCGTTGGGCCGGTACATTAATAATTGCAGTAGCGGCTATCCTATGGTGGATATGTTAATTGAGCAACACACACAAAATTTGGTAGGTGGGTGGTGGGTATCCGGTTGGGTGATTGGATGGATGACTTATAATTAAAACAAAACAATACTAAATACTCTACTAAATACAAGTTCTGGAATAAATCGTTTTCAGACAAATATGTTATGATTAATAAATAATTATGTTATGTAATTTTTTATGCTTAGTTATAAATAAATAAAGATTTTATAAAAGTAGCATAGAAATGTACATAGTAATAATATAGTATATTAAATTATTTATTGCTCTAATATATTGCCTATAGGTAATTCTTCCTTGAAGTAATTTATTATATCTCAATCTAAAACTAAACTATGACTAACCTAAACTTTTGAGATTATGAGACTATTGTAATGATAGCCACATATAACGCTATGGTGGTGGCATCATTATAGTCCCTTGCATGTACATAGTCGCACATGTGTCCAGTAAATCGTTCACTCGATAGTGAACATATGTGGTCAGACACTGTTATGTCCTTTGACCATTGTATAGTTTTATTACACCATCGGCCAAAGGAGACACCCATCAACCATCGGGCTCTGGGGCGCGACATCACTCTCCCTACGTGCGCCTTTGGTGATGGACATACGTTTAGAGCCAATTCATGTAAAATAAATGCTTATTCGTGTCTTAATTTAAAAACAATAAACCTATTACTTAATTCAATGTAAGTGTTATGTCATTTGTGTTTTATTTTAATTGATATTATATTTGAGTGAGTTAACATCACACCTATCCACTTTTTCTACACTGGGTGCATTCAATTGCTGTTAAGTCTACAGTCAGACAAGGGTAAGTCAATTTACTTCATAATATAAATCCTTATATATGTATCTGCATATGTGTGCAGATATATACATAAGAGGGTAGTAAATCATTTTTGATTTACTACACTATAATATTATTATATTGTCGTCATCATTATTTTTTATATAATATATACAATATTGTATAGTATTATACAGTATATAGTTTTTGATTTAGTTGTTCTTGTTTTAAACTTTAAAGTAATAGGTTATAAGTATAATTCATTATGTAACTAATTTATAATATAGTGTTGTATATATTTTTTTAAACTATCACACAGTTTAAATAACACCTAACAATTGGAAAAATATGTGAACTATATACCCACTGATGATTGAATATTGGTAATTTTTATTTTCTAATAAATATTGGAAGGTGGGTGGGTCCTCAGAAAATATATTTTCAGCAACACATATTTTTTTTGAGGATAGCCACCACTGAATAATTATATTGTTCTATGAGACAAAGAAGCAGGTGAATTGAGGCAACAATAATATATCAAAAAACTTAAGAAAAAGCCAAAGGTGCCTACAGCAATAAAATATTATAACACTTTCATCAAAATTAAAAACTATTATTAACTATACAGCTGTTCTTATTCAAATAATGATAAATGATAATATTCAAAACTTATTCAGTCTCCCCATCTAAATTATTTTATATAGAATATAATTTGTATTACATTTTGATGAAACAAAACAAAACTGATTTAAAGAAAAATTGTATTGTATGATTATCATGTGATTACTTAATTTTAATTTTAACTATTTAAATTAGTATAAATGTACAGAATAATAATATTTGTTATTAATTTAACTATTTATAATTGTATGTCTGGTTAGAGAAACAATGAAAAATTTATCAAAATAATTGTAAATATTATAAAATTACTGTTCAATAACATAATATCTTCAAAAAGCTACCTATTATATTTTAAACAGTCCAAATTTGTTGTTGTGACAAAATTTCCCCTCCATATTAGAAATGAATATTACTAACACGTAGTACTAAGTTACTTACATACTATTAAATTTGCAGAATTGAGACCGTCCTTTATTTGCTTAAACATGTGGTTTAATTTTAAAAATTAGTGTACTCAAAAAAATGAATGTACCTACGTATGTGCTATCTGTCTCTTTTTCTCATTATTTTTTACGATCATAATAGATATTTATTTATTATATTATATTACATTTGAATTAAACTAAATGATTATTTTTGATAAAACTATTCTGAAGCTCATCTGGTTAATTGCAATTATATAATAATTTATTAACTTATAGAAAATCTTAATTTTTTATTTATTTATAGAAGGAATTTTTTCGATTGTTTTAATTATTTATGTTATAATACAGACTACCTAATATTAATTATTATTAATAAATACTTACAAGATTCCATTTTTACAGCCGTTACTTCTGTACATAAATCCTTCATGTTCCATTGTCAAATAAAAAAAAAACTATCGCAACACCAAAAACAAATATTTATAAAATATATAAAAAAATATATTATTAATTATAATTATTGAGAATAATATGATAAGTGAAAACACTGATCACGAAAATAAATTGAGACGGACTTCTTCAAGGTATATCGTCAAGTATTCAAAATTGTAATATACTTCCTAATATAATATTGTGGATATTAATATATTATAAAATATTAATAGATATTATAGTATAGCTATAATCTACCGATATTAAATACGGTTTTCTATAATTCTAATCTAAAAATAAATCTCAATATACCTAACGGGCGATACGCGGAACGGCGGAATAAAAATAAATCACACTGCTGAAAGAATAATGACACAACTCAAAAAGCATATTTTTTGGTAACCAGCTGTTTGTACGTCTATTCGTGACTGAAATTATCATTTTTTATAACTATATGTATCTTTCTATCAAGTAGGAAATAAACATTTTATTGTAAATTAAAATAATATAATATTATTATATTAATTAAAATAAGCCCATTTTTAAAACTTAACCATGCATTTATATTAGGAAGTTATTAAATATCAATCAACAACAATAGGTAATGCGACAAATATTTTATTTTAACAGGATCATATTATAATAAAATAAATTTAAATAACCTCGTAATTGAATTAAATAAAAATAATAATACATTTATAAAAAAGGTTAGGTCATATGAAATGAATAATCTCTAAATAAGTCAGCCAAAGATTTTCCGCCTTCAATATACTCCCTAGTTGTTTGTGCTCTTAAATAATGACTTTCAATACGAGGTATAGAGTTTATGTGGTCTCGGACACTTTGTTTAATTTCAAAATCAAGTTTTTTATGGTTTTTATGTTTTCCCCGTTTATCTGCCTCAATAAATCCACAGTTGTTTATTCTTGAAATAACCGTACGGATTGGTCTATCACTAATAGCAAGTGTATTTTTGAAAAATAATTTACAGACTCTATGTTTAATGTTATTTATGCAAAAGTTATATGAATAATTTAAGTCTCTATTTGTTGTACGAGGATACCTATATTTAGGTACATTACCATATTCAATGCATTTAGATAAAAAATCTCTTTGTCTATCTACATTTCCTAATTGCCAGTAATGATCGAATAGTTGTTGTCTACTTATTTCACTAATAGATAATGAACATTTTAGTCTACAAATATTTAATAATAAAAAAAAAAATTAAAGACATAGATTACAGTAAATATCAAGATATTGATAATACTAAAACCAATGATGGTATTATGTCTCATAATATTATTGTAATAATAATAGTATAATATCTGATTCATGCTATTTATAGGATTTAAAAAACTTAATTCTCGCAATTGAAGATAAGGATACGTATACGTCGTATATTACGTACTATGTCCAAGTCACTAACTACAAATTACCCAGACACCCAGTTGTAAAAAAACAATGTGTCGTTTTACTGTAAATAATATTGTGTCGAATG
This sequence comes from Aphis gossypii, assembly GCF_020184175.1. Lineage (NCBI taxonomy): Eukaryota > Metazoa > Arthropoda > Insecta > Hemiptera > Aphididae > Aphis > Aphis gossypii. The sequence continues at coordinate 58,432,032 of NC_065533.1, forward strand.
AATCAGGAATAGTGTCACAACTCAAAAAATAAAATTAATTTTGAGTTGTGACACTATTCTTGCACGAAAGTAATTAATTCGTTCAGCAAGAATAATGGCATATTACAGTTTTTAAGTCAGTTTGAGTGAAATAACATATTTTAATCACATAAACTAAAATAAAGAGCAGAGAATTTTATATTAGAATCAATGAAAATCCGAAAAACAACAATTTGGAGTTGTGTCACTATTCTTTCAGCAGTGCGAAATATTGTTTATAGCTAAATGATTATGGTATTTTTCTTGTATAGTCGCGGCAACGAAAAATGAGCACTGACCGTCATGCGCCAAGCGGCAGTTTATTAGTAGTGGTTATCAATCTTTGAACAAAACGCCCGCACGACTTAGCACGCACGACAGCTGCACTATGTTGGGAATCATTGGCCGTAAGAGTGGGTAAAAACAACGGGTCGCGGTACCAACGCTCATTTTTCGTTGCCGCGACTATAGAGTACCCATGTACAACAACACTTTTATTCAGGGCCGGCTCAATCGAAATAGTGCACTAGACAAAATCAAATATTTAGTTTCTTTTATACCCATTTATAAAATTTAATAAAAATTCAGAATTTACGTTTAAAAACATTATTTTTTTAAGGAAATCCAAAGTTATTATCACTCGATGATGATCAACATTCAACTTAATTGTAGATATCTTTATCAAGAACACTTTTCTTTGGAGTCGTTTATGAATTTTAATAAACAAAAACTGACAATTTCTGCTATACCTTATAATTATCATGAATTAAAACAAGATTCATCTTCTAATGGTAAATTTATATATATATTTTTTTTAGTCAATAAATTATAGACGTTTTCAGTAGAAAAACGTGGAATTTAAATGTTATATTTATGTATTACATAAATATACAATATAGTTTAAGCTTTAAATTAATTACCTGTGAAGTTAAAAAGGGTGGTCTAATGGCTTTGCAGTACGGTGTTGTGTGGATCATTATTATATACAGTAGTGTTAAATTTAAATCCAATGATAAGGATCATTGAATTTTTGTATACGAAAAACGATTCTGAACGGAAATGATTTGTCAGCTTAAGATGTATTTTAAATTTGGTGGTAAAAAAGGTAGTTTGTGTTTTAATGACCTGAATACTCCCAAATCTAAGTTCTTTTATAATTATAGTAAGCCAAACTTATGAAAAATCTTGTATTGAATTTTCAACTCTTAGCTACTCAAACAAATTTTTTATAAATTTTAACTACAAAATAATTTGCAAATATTTATGATTTTGACGAATTTTCGTCAATATTTAAACTTCAAATGCTAATAAAAAAATTGTATCTATGTATTCTTATAATATTATTGAATCATTTAAGACTTTGTTGAGTTGAATTTTTTAAGCTTATAGATATAATGTATAAATACTACAAACTTTATGCATTTTAAAATACAAAATTACTTGCAAATTTACACATTTTGACATAGGTATTCGTAAAAATTTGAACTTTAAACGCTTGTAAATAAATTGTGACTAACGATTTTTAATTTTTTTTTTTTTTTAACTGCAATAAGAACAATTCTAAACGGAGTGGTTTTTTTTTTTTATTATTATTATTTAAAAAAATTTGGGTGCTCAAGAAAATTGAAAGTTTAATACAAAGTTTCTTATAAGTTGTTCTTATTGTAGTAAATAAAAAAATATATATTAAAAAATAGTTAGTCACTTTTATTTTTATTAGCATTTGAAGTTCAAATATTGATAAAAATTAGTTAAAAGTATAGTTATTTGCAAATTATTTTGAAGGTAGTTAAGATTTATAAAAAAATTTTGACCACCCTTTTTTTTAATTAATACATTTTTTATTTTTTATAATCTTCTAAAAACATTTATATCAGCCTGAATTTTATTTTTCATTATTTTAAATTAAATTTGTAGACATTAGTCCTGTTACATTATCACCATCAACTCCATTCAACAACAAACCATCAAAAACATATACAAAATCAAGAACCACCGAATCAGTAGAATTATTATTTCCTAGTCCATTCACATCTGAAATACTTAATACTCCAAAACGTAATAGAATTAATAATATAATAGATATGCCAAGTCCTGTTTCAAAAAAAAATATTTTCGCTGATACAATTATTGAAACTCCAATAAAAAAAAATTAAACAAAATAATCAAACAGCAAAAAAAATTTCAATTAAAGAACTTCTTGAATATTCTAAAGATTTTGATTTTATCGAAGGGTTTGAAGATTTAGGGAGACTCGGAAGATCAAATAAAACTGCTAATACTGATCTAGTATTCATAGCTAGGGGCGTTTATATGTCATGGAAAATTCCAATTGCCTATTTTTTAGCTCATTCAGCTGTTAAACATGATATTTTAAAAACACTTATAATTTATGTTTTACAAGAGTTATTAAATGTTGGTTTATTTCCAAAACTTATAATATGTGACCAAGGAACAAATAATCTAAGTGCTTTAAGATTGTTAAATGTTTCGGTGGATAAACCCTTTTTTTACGTGGATGAACATAAAATATTTGCTTTATTTGACACACCTTATATGTTAAAAATTATCAAGAACTGACGTCACGAACTTACGACCGAATTCGGATATTAATAACTAAATTAATAAACGTTATTTTATATAAAAATAGTTGTTCATTGATACAACGCCATCCATCGGCAACAACTATAAACATGATTTTAGTAGCTGAAAATCCCTAGATTTTTGCTTATCTGTTTACTATATAATCAATGGTCTAGCTAACACACTTACACACTTGTAGGACTTAGTTGGTCGTGGAGCAAGTCCTCCACATAGCTACCAGTCGATTCGACGATTCCCAGTATTTTTTAACAGTGTAACTAATATTTGTCGGCAGAGACTTTTCGCTCAGTCCACAAATTTATTTTATTTTAATAAGTATTAATAAATAAAACTTTAAAATATTTCAAACTTTTGTCTCCTTTGACTCATTTAAACCTCTCCTTCGTCTCCACCTAATCCACATTGCCAATACCATTGATTTTAGAATATATCTAAAATATATATAAATATTATATGTATATTCTAAAATCAATGCCAATACCAACCATCTACACAAAGTAGAACTCAAAAGTAAAAAACGTTTGTGATTGATCACGATCACTACAATAGGTTTCATTAATGGTGATAGGCAGTGAGGTATTTACGGGGGGGGGCTCCCGCCATTGACTCGTGACTCGTACATGTACATTTTGTATTTTTACAATATGATTAAGGGAAACAAATTTTATCATACGATACAAGAATTTGCTAAAAAATGTTCGACACTTCAATTATTAAACTCGATTTTCAATTTTCAATTTTCTTTTTTTTCTTCTTAACCGTATTCTTTAGCAGACCATGGTTGGAAAATACCTAGTAAATTGCCATTTGCCACTTTTCCAGTATCTACAGTACTCCCAAAAGATATTTTTCAAACTTAATAAGTTTAAAACTTATCTTAGTTCAGAAGTAATGTATTTATGATATACAATATATATATACATAAGCTAAAATATACTAGGCCTCGTAGAAATTGGGGGGGGATACTGTACTTTAAGTCTATTTGTATATTGCGTAGTCCTGAAGTTAACATATATATGTTGGCAGGGTTGGGCAAGTTCCTAAATTTATTGTAACTCGTTATAAAAATATATATTAACCATAATCGTACAAACATTGAATGAACTAATTATACCCATTTATAAATTATTAAAGCACAAAAAGAATAACATAACTTATAACTTTTAACTTTCATATAAAGTTATAGGAAAATTTGTGACTAGTTCCATGTTACAAGTTAAATTGAAGATGAGTAACTTGTTACAATTTACAAAAGTTACCGAGTTGCATAATATAGTTACAATATACATAATATGTATTTCCAATTTACCCATAATAATACGTGTTTCACATTAATTATTAATTTGCAAAACTATGCGGATTCCAAATAACATGTTTTCGTTTATACAATTTCTCAACTGTATTTGTTTCCAAGAATTATTATTCTATTTATTAATTTTCCAAACATAGAGAGTTCCTAATCGTATTTTTTCTACATATAATTTAAAATAATAAATATTCTTAATATGTCATTATCAATTTTCTCCGGCCAGATATCTAACGTGCTCCTGTAAAATTCCATTCTAAATTATAATAAATATAAAATTGCCTATATCAAACCCCTTAACACGGGGGTATGAAGCGTCTAAAATTAATAATAGACTTTTAAACTAATAGACTGCGCTTATCGTGTATTAGGATTTGTGTGCGTATTTTTTTCCTGGGAAATACGGTCCGAGAGTATACTTTTCAGATTTATACGGTTCATGACAATACAGTCCGGCATAATACTGTTTGAAGAATATTTTATACCGCATTTCTACGGTCCGAGACTATACGGTGTACGTATTTTTTTTTCCGTGAGAATACGGTCCGGTAGTATACTTCCCAGATTTATACGGTCCGTAACAATACAGTCTACCAATTTACAGTCCGGAATTCTACAGTCCGTGAGAATACTTTCCGAACATATACATGCGTCCATCGCGCTGTTATCGTCGCACGGAAATGTTCGTTTTGTTTTACGTTTTCAATTTTATCGGTTATGTTTTCAGTAAAAGTTAAAGTCATGCTCTCAGTGCCACAGCCCACAAGTTTTATTAAGTTCGTGTGTTTTTTCAGTTTTGTGTGGTGGCACTGAAGCATTTATCTTTATTTTGTGGTGTCCAGCGGCATAGCCTTCGTGTAGAATGTCGTCGGAACCGTCGCTCTCTCGTGTTTTCTTTTTCGTGGTGTGCACATCAACTAAAGTGTTCATGTTCCTGTATCTGCAGCCATTTTCTTATTGAAAAACACGTTGTCGTCACCTCTTAGTTTTGTGAATCGTCCGTCTGGTAAAGTATCGTTCGAGGAAATTTGATATTGTCCAGCGTCTAACTGTCATTGATTTTTTAGTTTGCCAGCGGTCGCCTGTGAATAACGTTGTTTTGTCAATCGTGTCATCGTTTGGGCTGCAGAAAAAGATTTTTTTCTCTTCGTTGGTGATTGTGACTTGGTGGTCGCACGTACTGGACTGTGACATTTTGTTTATAACACTGCGGTGTGCCGTCTTTAGGCAATTGTCGTCACAGTTTCTGGTGCGGTCGCATTGGGATAAAATCCGCCATCAATCACAATCACATGTGAGTATTGGTCGACTATATTTGTTTGTTTTCACTGTTTAAAGGCCGACGGGCCTAGCCGTCAAAGGCTAATTATTATTAAAAATGTATACCTATTATTAATTTATTGTGCGCCGTATGGGCCACATATTTTTCTTGTATTATTTTCTTGTATTCACTGTGCCGCTATAAGGCCTGTATTATTATTATTAAATTATGTCATTTATTTATATTATTTACTTTTAGTTACCATTTTTGTAGTTTATTCACTTATATTGTAGTTGTGCCGTGTGGTCCTTATTTTTATAATTATACTTATCTTGGTTACGCCGTTGTAGGGCCAACAAATTGTAATACAATCTTTTTGCATTTTTCTGTTTATATATTTATTATCATTGTTGTTATATTTGATTATTATAAAGCGCATTCATTTGTTTAAGTAAGGCGAAGAAGCCAGCCTACTGTTATTATAGGCACTTGCCACGCCAACAATACCCTCAAAAATATTATTCTTTATCGTTTTTGTAATGAGTGAATTTACTCTTAAGATTTTTCAAACACATAATAAAACAATTCTCAGTAAATGCGTTTTATCTATGTTGCTCAATGCGCATGGGTCAGAGAGAGAAAACGAATATTGCACTGACATCCTTTTAAGTGATCTTTCTAATTACCTAATTATTTTAATTCTAATGGTTTATTCTTCGCATAATTTTTAATGTATTAAACTATTATATTATATATAATACCTACTTATAGTTCTACAAAAACAATAATTTTCCTTAAAATAGATTAATCTAAAAATTTAATTATTTTTATATACACATTTCTACACAGTTTTTTTTTTTATTACTCATTGCATTTTAACTGGTATAGTTTTTAGTATATCATGAAGATTACCCTAATATATTTTCATAGTTTTTTTTTATTTTTACGTTCTAATATTTTCTAAAAGTACTAAAATGTTATTATACTTGTATTAATTCTGTTTATTTTATTACTGCTATTTATTAAAAACTGTTATAATTTTTTTCATGATGATAACTATAAATAAATATCAAACAGACATACTAGGCGGAGACGAGCGAGAAGCGAAAAATTATTGTTTATTTTTGGGATTTTCCGGTGTTCTTGTTTGATTTTTTTGATACACACACACTTGAATGCATGTATATTTTACATGTACCTTACCATTACGAATCTCATTATGCAAAGACGTTTGTTGCTGATTGCATATTATTCATTAAAATGGTTGGAAGAATCCCAAATGTCGATTCAAAATTTTTAGAAATCGAGAGAGTGCGATCGCCACTTGCATCTAAATGAATTAGCTCCGACTTCCAGAGGCTAATTATCCCCCACCATGTGGCGTTCGCTCACTGTTATGCGCGGAAATGAACACGTTTTGGTCGCCTCCCAGTCGCACTCTCTCGTGGCACGGAGTATAGTATAATATTATTGCATAATAATGATATTATTACAAGTGATGGTCGAGGTAAGTAATTTTAATTTGTACTTTATTATTTTCACTTAAGTTAATTCTTTCGATAACAAACTAATGAGGAATTCAATAAATTGATTAATAGTTCGTACCTATAATAGGGTTTACAATATATCAGTCATCCTCACACAGTTATAATACCTATATTTTTATTTATAAGTCGTAGATAATTTAAAATTTCAGCAGTTATTTAAATTGGCATTTTCTTTACATGATTTAATTTTCAAAATTTTTTGACTTTTTATGAGCTATTTACAGACAATTTTTTTTTTTTTTTTTGAAGTGTCGATAAAATATTTTTGGCTGAGTCAAAATACTTGAAAATTTAATAAATATTCTAAATTATTCTTTAAGTCATAAAAAAATTATAAGAATACAAAGGCACATTTTTTTTTATTGGATTTTTTATAGTTTGTCTAACAATAATATAAAAAAAGTTGAGCAAATTTAAAAAAAAAATTATCCCATGTTTAATTTTTTACATGGGATCCTAATTCAAGCGTAAAATAACGATTTATTATCAAATAATTTTAGATTTTTGTTATAGTTAAAAATTCATACTCATAAAAACTTGAAACACACAACAGTTGTTTAAATTTAAATTTTTTGTACAACATTTAATTTTGGGGTCAGGTCATTAAAATATAAATCATCTTTTTCACAGCAGATTGGAAAATATATACTCTAGGCTGACAAATCATCTCCCTTTAGAATCGTTTTTCATATACGATATAATTTATCATTGCATTCAAATTAAACATATCCATTATAGTGATCTACATTAGGTCCAAGGTTTACTTAATACCTATTGTAAAGCAGAGTGTTACCCACTTGATCACCCTTTTTTTTTTGAAGAAAAAATTTGGAGTAGGTAGGTAGTAATAATTCTTCGATTTTCGACTTCAACAACTCTCCAATAAGGAAAGTGAATTTAGTTGGTACTCTAGGGGATCAAATGTCATACATTTTGTTTTTGTAAGATCCTGTAATTTTTATAAAAGAATACTACCCACAACCAAAAGGGCACACTTTGGCTGCGACCTGCAAGCCGCACCGCGTGTAGGTTCGAGGCCCGGTCGGTGGAACTTGCAGATTTTAGAACACGCATCGACAACGTGAATGTCGAAGATTGATTATAAAATAAGAGAAAAAAAAAATAATGTTAAGAGAAAGTTTTGGGTAATCATATGATTGTGTATTTACATGGTAACTTAGATAAATTATGTTTTTTTGATATATATTTTAAAAATAATCGATTACAAAGATTTGGTACATGAAAAGTGCAGAAACACATTGTAAAAAATAAAAATACCGTTGTCCCATACCCAAATCACTCAAAACGTTCGGCCCACGGGGATCGACACACCACGTTACTCGTGGTGGTCACCACTGGGTTACCGGGCATTTTGAGTGGTTTGGCGAGGACTTAGGAGGAAAGTAGCGCCTCGCGTCTTGCAACGTATAATATAAAATTATCGTGCGTTTACAAAAAAAAGAGGGAGGACAGGGGACAGTTCATATTTACGACGGAATGACACATGCTGTTGACGATGGTGATGTCAGCTGGAGCGGTAGCCACATGGTTGTAGTGTTACCCGACCTCGGGCCCGTCGTCGACGTTTAGCCCATCATGGCGTGGTGATGTTGAGCCACAAAAAAAAATAGTAGTTATTTTGGATATCGATTGACACAAAGTATGGCGTGATGCACTTGCGTCGTTCGGATCGGTTAGGTTAGGAATTATTTAATAGGTACTTGTTAAAATTAAAATATTTTTTTTAAAAGTTATTACTTTTTAAATTATTGTTTTTCTTCAAAACATTTTGGTGTATACAATTTCAATTTTAATAACAGAAATAGTAAGTACAACTGCAGATGTGTTGCAAAATATTGCAACACAGGTCCAGGGTTCCAGTAAAACAGGTAAAGTAACGCCAGAATCTGTACGACTACGTGTAGCTCTAAGTAAAGGTGGATTATTCCAAAAATTGGGTGTAAAGTCATCTAGTTCTCCATCAAAAAATGATGACCACTCGATAACAAGAGATACAATAGACAGTAATTTAAGTAAATACAATTTCGATATTTTTGTATTAAATGTTTAAATATTTTATTGACACAAATTTCATTTTAAAATTCTACACGAATTAAATTTATTCTTAGATGTTTTTCATTCGGAAATGGATGATAGCAACGAAGCTTCCGAATCTGAAGAACGTTACAATGAATTAAAATTTTCCATAACGTTTTCGGTTAAAGAGTGGAGTACTATAAAACCCTAAACAAAAGCATATATGGAAAATTGAGGCTTACGCTATTATGATGTACTAACGCCTAATGTTTGGAGCAATGTTGTTCAGGAACATTTTTTTTTACATTCCAAATTACCGTGCGCTTTATCATTAAAAAGGCATAAGTGACACTCACGGGAAAAGTATTTATAAATATACGTGGTAGGTGCACAGATGGCCATTCATTATTTGAAGGTGTTGTGGAAGATGTAACCGCTGGTAAAAATATTGTTTTTAATCTTAATTATTTTTCTCAGTACACAAATTGAAATTATTGTATAATTTTAAAGTTGTAATGCACTGTACATACTATGGCCACTATAAAGAGATACATAGAAAAGGGCGCCGTTTAATGGGATAGGAATTACACCGAGCTGTATCGTCGATGATAGAAATGAAATTGGTTCCATCCGTGTACAGAAAAAATGAAGCAAATCGTCTCATGAGTGAAGGTTTCTTATGTCGAAAAATTGTATCGTCTTGTTTCAGTATTATTAAAAAGTTTGAGTTATCTCTTACTATTTTTTTTGGAATTTTAGAATATGTTTGTGCTTATTAAAATACTGAACTAGCACCTGAATGTCTACAAATTCAGAAGTATTCTCTGATTACTGACTGCGGACCATACATGACGTCTTCAAAAATTATAATGGAATTTTTTTAGTTAAGTTAGATTTTATAAC